>NW_020170525.1:9769-51418 GCF_000524195.1 Echinococcus granulosus | reverse complement strand
AAGAAAGGAAGGAGGAAAAATGCAGCTAATTTTTGGAAGATAAGAAAAGTGTGCAGAGTAAATGCAAAAAGGAAAGAAAGGATGGATGGTGTACACCTTGGCAAAGCGACGGATCTGAACGGAAAAGTCTGATGGACGTTGAAGACAAATCGTTACCTGAAACGCAAGGTGTATAAGGATACCACGCGGATATTAAGCAAATAAGGCTGAACAACAAGGCACTTACGAGGTGGTATCATGTAAATGGTTTCAGGTAGTTCAAGGACTCACCTTACTTGGGGCCATTTTAAAGTTATTAATGACTGAGACTCAGCTGACCTCATGGAGCCACGTATACGTAAACAGCAGCCACAGGTTTGTTACTTATTTGGTGTCCGAGAAAAAAATTGTAGCCCCATCTGACGACTTAACCTTTCTCCCTATTGGGCACTCTCGTCAGAAATTTTGTGCATAATGTAAAAAAGAAGATGTTAAACCCAAATTTGAGGACATCTACTCTGAACATTTGGGAACAAGTGAACATACTCAAAAGATGAGAACGGAATTTGTAAAATTTAAATGGGAAAGTGAGTAGAAAAAGAAGGTCCCATTATGGATAGTGAATTCTAAACACGTGGTTGGCGTAAAGAAATCATCGTTTTCTCGATAATAATTTAGAGAAACTCCATAATCCTTGTGAAAGGAATCTTACAGAACTATTGCACGACAGTCACACAACAAACAACTTGCTCCTATTTTTTACATTTCCGTCAAGAGCAAGGCCATGTAATGCGATCACAACATGATTCACAAAGACAAATTATTTTAACAATTTTTCAAATAAGAAGCGAAGCTATAAGTTTCGTGCCGAACTTGCATAGAAATGGCCGAGATCAACCTTTGCTTAATTAATCAGAAACGATCAAGTGATTGCGATCGCCACCCTGTAAGTGGCACAGTCGACTAATCCTATGGTTGCTAGATGGGACCAGTCTAATCCCATCTCCAAACTCCGCGGAATGCCAATGACCGGGTCAGGCATGCTGTCCAATGTGGAATTGGTCACTGTCTTCACCTCCTGTTTTTTCCGGTTAATGCAATAATCTTGCACTCGTTTAATACAGTGCTCGAATCACAACATATTGTTTGATGGTTTAAAGCCACGTGAAGCTTTTGGGATGTAAATCACGGAACTTCAACCCAAGCTTCATAGTAGAATTCGTGGTTTATTTGGTGTCTTGTGTTTACTGTGATTGATTTGACCCAATAGACGGGTAGCACATCAGAACAAAGGTTAATGGAAGCGGATGGATGAGAGCCTCTCTGCAATGTCTCCTCAGAATGGTGATCTAGCTATTCGATATCGAGGGGGTTAAACAAGGCAACCGTAACAGTTTTCATTATCGTCTTCAAGTTTCCTGTAAAGAACAGATGAGGCTTAATATTTTTCTTATTATTAATGTGTAGAACATAAGTGATTCCCACCAAAATGAAACATTTTTTTAGATAACCAGACCACGAGTTAGTTGCGAATTCCCCTTCGATGCATACCGGGAACTTGATGTTTTTTGTAGCGTTGTACTTGAATACTTGGACACTCAGTACATAGAAAACAATTACGTCAGCGCGAACTTCCGATACAACTGGCACGGAAGAACTCGTTGTGCTAGAAGTTGGGTAAGGCCAGTTTAACCTTGCCCTTCTCAACTCATTCTATATTTATTTGGCACAAAAATCAAAACGACTACAAAATACCGCAATCCAGCGCTGTCTTTTCCCTATTGGAGGACTCCTAGTGAGTGAGATTAAATGATATGACTGGATGCAAGCAGTCTAAAACTCATCCGGGTCAAATTTTTCGTTAGTAAAGAGGGGATTTGACTGCTTACACCTAGTTACTGGCAGAGCATGTCTGGCTCTGTTAGAAACCTTGGGATATATCTCCATTCTTAACATCCTAAGTAGGTTTTGCGAAATGCTGTCAGTATCAGATTCAGCTATTTCTATCTGATTAATAAGCAAAACATAATCTTGCCATTTCCGTTTGCATGAAGCATATGCCAATTTATTCATAAAATATTGCGATTATTGGCAGAATCCTGAAGTATATTTTCTACCAATACATTCGGGAGCTAAGGTAACAATTTTCTTTCTCAATAGCTCCCAAGTTTTGTCTAAAAGTTGTGTTAATATACGATGAAAGTGATGAAAATATTTGCCATAATAAATTGGCTTTTTCAAAATTATTTTTCTAATTTGACTCTTTCAATTCCAGTTCAAACCATGATGCATATGGCCGTTGTTGCCTTCCGAAGATGTAGCATGCGTTATAAGCATTCCTTATTCACATTTAATTAAAAGTAGTCCAGTATGGGGAATTTTTAAAGAAGAAATAAAGATTTAAGGCTAAATTTTTACCTCTTACAAGGGTTTCACAAAGTTAGTATTCATCATCCACATCGACCGCCTGATAGACTTAAATGCTGCTATCAGGTAAACCGAGTACTTCCACACTGTGACAGCAACCGCGTCCATTTGCACTTCCCATCATGTCGAACTTCGCATTGTTTTACTTCCACATTGGAAAGTTCAGAAGCCACCTCTGAAATGATTTAAGCAACACAAACATCTGAATTCCCGTAGTCCAAGAAAAAATTTACATCCAAAGAGTAATGCTTTACCTTATGCTCTGTCTGCTCCAAAGGCGACGGTTATAAAGGACTTTCTCTTTTACAATGACTTTGGGGAAAAAAATGAATCAACTCGACCACCCCATTATTTTTAACTGGGCAGTTGCATGTTAGTCCTAGAGCATTTGTAACTAAATTACCTAACTTCAAAAATCAGAAATGAAAGCAGTCAACATTACCACAATTTTATATATAGGAGGTCGAATAATCTGTATCGTATCATGGAAGGTACGGGGTCGCCCTCCGGACCAATCACAATTCTTTTGGCGATCGATTCGTGGCTGCCCAATTTAATATATATTATACTAATTGATAAAGTCCTTTCGATAGTGCTTGATACACCAGCTGATCCATTTGACTATGAAAAATTCATCGTTGATTAGCATCTTCATTATTGCCGAAGTAACTAATTAGGGTAGATAAGGGTGCTTTTGCATTTTGATTTTGTAGTCATAGAAGAGACTGCGGATTAAAAAGTGAAATGAAGACCAAGGCTCCCAGGTCACGAAACCTGAGTATTTCGATTAAGTGTTTAATAAAATTCCGCGTAATCTCTTTTACAGTAACGGGTAAAGAGAAGACAATTTATAGGTTGTTTAAGACTGTCAAGGTCACCGATTCTATAAATAAAATGGCCATTTAAGAATGTAGAATTTTTACCAAGTAATCTTCGAATTTTAGCTACGCTTTAGGCTTTTTACAGTCTTGACTCAAGTTTTCTGTTTTTCGGTAGCGAATCCTAAGTTCCTAAGCATTAAAGTATAGATTGAAAATCATTTGTCTAAGTTACTGATACTAATGCATAGTAAATACTCTCTTTTGACTTATTTTAACTAAGTGGATGATTTATGGAAAGTGTGCTAAATAAATCAATCTGATGTAGAGAGATGTTAACTTGGGGGATCCCGACAAAGAGGAACATTTAACAAGTGAATTAAAAGCGCCGAAGGAAGCACAAAATCAACAGGCTGGAAATAAGGAAGAAAGAGAGGAGGAAAACTGCAGCAAACTTCTTGGAAGATAAGACCCATGTACAGTGTAAAAGTGAAAAGAAACCAAAAGATGGATGGTGTACACCTTAGTAAAGCAACAGACCTTAGCGGGAATGATTGATGGACAAAGAAGACAAATCGTTACCTGAATGGCGGGGAGCATAAGAAAACCACGCGGATACTGAATCGTTCAATCAGCTACATGTGGTCTAACAAACTACAACAATCCGCTGCTCGCCTGACGGATTAGAAGAGGTTGAATATACGGGAAATAACGAGGGGAAGAGGTGGAGGAGGAGATGAGGGCGAAGGATTGACTAGTCATTATTTTGTAGAAATTTCAGCCCGAGCTTTGCATATTGAGCATTTGCTAAATGCGACTTCACGGAGTTACACTCCAGTCCTAGTAGATGGTGGATTGTAAGGGGATTAAAAGGAGGACCACAGCCAATGAGAATCGCCTTTGCGTCCAAACGGATAAGGCTAACCGGATCCAAAATTTGACCTATGTGCCATTTAGTATAATTGGGGAAATACCAGTGTGTGGCCATCATGATCATCAGTGAAGTTAGTGTCAAGCCCGAACTAATCCTTTTGTGGTCCCGATGAGGAGGGCAGCAATTCCCTCCAGTGTGAGGATTACGCCAAAGTGGATGAACTTGGGGTTGATGGATGGGAGGGTGGATGGTGTAGTGTGGATTTAGGATTTAAGAAGAGACAAAGTGAAGTGTGACTAGGATAAAACAGAGTGCTTTTTAACAAACGGATAACAACTTTTAATTCAATTATTATTAAATCAAAACCATCACATTTACTTGGTTTTGGAGTGAAAAATTATTTGGTACATCGGAATGGAATATCTGCATGCCAGGATCATGTGACTGACCCTTCAAGAGAAAGTTTGTGTGGGGTCTGTGATACTCTTGTCCATTAAGTAGGACTGAGTAACTATGCGCGAGACGTGCGTTAGTCAACTGTGAATGACTCATTGAGGCTTGTTGATGGCGTTAAAATGAATTTGCAAAGGGTGAAAATGAAAAATGAAGTGGTATACAACACTTCTACTGTTGGACTAGCCTTCGCAGCAATTGCACCGAGATTACATACATTTTACCTTATTCAATCTCACTTGGCTTGAGAAACCTCTCGCCTTCTTTTGAAAACCTGCTTGAACTTAGTTCCAAAACTACAGAAATCACTAGAAGGAATTTTATTGTGCAGCAATTGATGAAATAGCGACAATGAAATGCACGGCCTAGTTGTTTGAACAACTTGATTCCGGTAATGAGTTATCAATACTTGCATTTTATGACAAATCATATCAAACGCGTGCCAAGAACAAATCTCGTAATATTTCACGTGAATGTGGCGAAGATGCGAAGTCTATGCATCCACTAGCAGATGACAGACTGTGACTGTCAATTTGTTGTTGTTCGCATCTTTCGCGTACTCTACAGAAACACACCTAGCACTTGAGACTACACCCTGATGAGGATTGGTTTTTATATTCCCTCTCCAAACTCCTTAAGCAAACGAGCTATTAGCGTTTACTCTGAAAAGTCTACCCACTATCCACCCACACGCCTAATCTACGAACCACCTTACGCCCAGTGGCTAACACTGCCCTTTTTCTGCATGAAGCACATAATAGCTCAAAAGTGGGACTGGAGGCAAGTTTGCGTTTTCTTGGCAAATGGTTGCATATTGCAATTCCTACCGTTTCGATGAATAAAATATTTCCTAGGACGCCTTTTCTGATTTATTACTTCTTATTACAAAAGGCACATAGACTTACTTGTTTACCTTATAATATAGATGAGATTACAACTGTGAGATACTCTCTAGGTTCCACTAAAACCAGCAGTCAACTGGGCCGGCAAACGGTCTCATACAAACAGTTAAGGCGGCTGTGAGGAATCAACAACACCTGTTACTTTCATGCCGAATATCAAGGAATGTACCAGATCTTAACTTCCAAAACATATTTTACTCCTTTTGGTGGCTAAAAGTAGATTTGATGTTCCAGAAAATATGAGCATGTCAACCACATTTGAGAAAATGATTTCCAGATGCTACTGACTTACTTCTTTTTATTCCAGCTGAACTTAAAGAATCCAACATTTGGGGACTATTGCGGGCGAGTTTATACTGTTTACGGTAGATTCGCAGATTCTGCGCTTAAATGTAAAAGACATTATCGCCTGAGATGATGAAAGGTGCAAAACAAAAAACAGGAGAGCCAATACATCTCCGCAGACATGCATTCCCCGTATCAGGATAATTTCACTTCGCTAGCCGAGTTGTCATTAGGGGAATGGAGAAGTTTAAACCCGGTTGATTTTGCATTGTATACACAAATTGCTCTAAACGTCAAATCAGTACATTTGCAACTGCAAGGAATGAATCAGGAACCAAAGGTTTGATTCACGAGCACGCAGCTGCGAATAATATAAACTGATTGAAAGATCCGCTAGTGTTCTGATTAGCAACAACCTAAGGTGTATGGCTCAGCCTATGTGTTAGGTTCCAACAATAAGTAAAAAAGCATAAGTACAGGGGAGCAAATGGTTCATTCAGACTTGTAGGAAAGCATACAAACACCACCAGAAAATATCATAAAGCTATCAAAAGTGGCCGCTCGAGGGAATAAAACCACAACGAAATATGTACCAAAATTGATACAAAAGGAAAATACTGGATAAAATAAATAGCTTGATCCAGCTCATGGCAAAACATATGGCATTAGCTGAAGAAGACCATCATGCAGTCGACAACTCACCAAAAAGACAATTGCTTCCCCTTTACCAACGAGGTTGAGGTAAGTGAACAAAAAAGTAAAGAGGCAGCTCTGCACTTCCATTCACGCCAGCAACAACTTTCACATGGACTGAATGAAGTGCGAATGAAGCGCAGCTGTTAAACTGCCCAAATGGTTAAGGAAGCATCGCAAAACATGGTAAAAGAAGCACACGAAGAAGGCGTGCAGAAGGCAGTTAACCATATGTTATGCCAGAGTGAGGTTTAAGCGATAGGCAAGGACCATAAGGGAACAATGGGGCTTATGTTCCGATTAGTGGGCAGTGGAGCGCCCCAAAATCCGTTGTGGAGAAGGACCTACCAGGATGGAAGGGAAAAACAGAGGTCCTAATCATTAACAGCAACGACAGAGACGTTGTTAAAAGCAAACCCACAAAAAGGGCTACTGCTGTGGACGATAAGGATAAAGAAGAGGAGTGCATAGAGACAGGTTAAAAAGAGATAATCAGAAGTTGGAGATGGAAGAGCATCTTTCTGCATCTCTTTTAAAGACGGCTCATTAAAGTCACGGTACAAAAGAATGCCATCGGTAAGGAACATCATTCCTACACTTAAGTAATGTATATTCCTTCCCTACATGTTAGTTTTAGGTGCATGATATCAAAAAGGAATTGTGCAGACCCCTGGTTGGTAACCGGGCGATTTAATAAGACTCACTATGCAGTTAAAAAGATAAACAAGTAATTTTAAGATTTAATTAACTGTCAGATCATCTTCCTAAACCCTTAGTTTTTGGACATAAACTTGATAAGGAACAAGTCTGCTAAAAATACGCATTATTTTGTATCATGATGCTATTTAATTATAAGCCTACTGAGGTGCCGAAACTTCGAATATAATAGGTCCGTTTGAAACTGGATGGTCTGCGTGGCTTTGTTGCGTAAGAGAAATTTCATTAAGGCTTACAAGTGGTTCCGCAATTGTAAAAGAAATTGTGCCGTCGTTTATTTGCTGATGAAAGCATTGCTGTATTTTCCGATTTTGCGAATTCTTTTCAGTATTGATAAACAAAGACTCCAGAACAGATGTCTTTTTTGAAATCTGAACAAGTAAAGGGTGACATGGTGAGTGGGGATAGGCCTAGCGACTGGGCAGGGTGGAATGCCAGATTATCATTATTTATGGTTTTGGTTTCGCATGCTTTCAGGAACCGATTGATCACGGCATTCGAGTGAGTACTAGCACACCTGTTGAACTTTCAAGTATCATCCTTCACTCAGGAGGACTGAGCGAGAAAGCGACTGTAGAATGTTCGAGGATTAGTCGTAAGTCGAAAAATCATAGAGGGTTTTATGGGCTTGCAGATAATCCCAGCAGAATTATAAGCCTTTTAAGGAGCAAATATTGTGCTACCTTGTTTCAATCATGTTTTTCTGGTTTAGCGTGTTTGCTTATCACCCTGTTGTTTGAACTCAGCTTCCACCAAAATGGTTAGTCATTTTAAATGCATTTTTTTTCGAGAAAGCCTTTATTTCATCGTCTTAACTGTATTTATCGGTTAAAATAATATACCTTCTTTAATCCTTTGAAGTATTTTGTAGCCTTCCTTTGAAGTGATGCGGCACTATGTAACGACCTTTCACTTCTTCGGCAAGAATGCACTTGGCAAAAATTAAAGCTGCACAAAAAATTATACGAAATGTTTTAAGGCAAAAATGTCCTTGACATGGTACATTAACTCACTGAAGAGAAAATAGCATTTTAGGTCTCGTTTATATTCTCTCCAGTCAAGTTGTCTTAGTCGCCTTAGTTTACAAGGCTGCAACCGACAAATCCCACCACTGAATATAGGGGTCCTGCGACATGCAAAAGAGAGAGGAGAACTGCGTCTTTTTAGCCTTCGTAACGACCGTTTTTGCAAGTCATAGCTTTCTTTTCTTCGCAAAATTTGGACTTTAAACTAGTTATTCTCCCAGCAGCTCAACTTTGCCGCAGTAGAGGCATTTGGTCAACGTTATTTGGACTGTCTGGTAAAGTCAGGAGGTAAGCAAGGAAATTTGGCCAAAGTCACATCCAAAGTCTGACAAGGGTGCGGTAAATTGTAAGAGCATTAGAAGGGTCACATTGGTGATCACTCACGAATGAACACGAATGGAAGCTTGGGGTCTTTATGGAGGACATTTCCATCAAAGGGTCAGAGTCACGTTAAAATTTGACCACTTCACTCATTCTCTTGCCTCTTTCAAAACGTTAACTTAACTTTTTATTGCAATAAACTGCTAAGAAATTCTTATAGCAAGTCATGTGCTCTTTTAGCAAAAGACGTTTGACATGATACTGATGCTTTTCTGCTCGCAAGACCACATTTGTGGCTAACAAAAATGACTAGCGGGCTTTTAAACAAGCTGTAAAAGAGGCTTAAAATGTACTTTTATTGTTCGCCAGACGTGCATTACTACATTTAGAAGTCAATGGGACATAATATGAAGAAGTCTGCCCTGAAATTTGTGGCACTATTCTAAGACTACTAATTTATATGGAATAACGGCACATCTCTGTTCCCATTTCCGCTCTCATTCATAAGCAGTGTATTTTTTCCCCTCGGTGCTCAAAAACGATACAAATACTTTTAACGATGGTACACATTGAGTTGTCCATTGTTTCCGTTTTATAGCTTCAGCTACACGTACCCGAGGAGGTATATATAACATGGACGCAAAACTCTCGCGGTATGAGTGATGCATCAGCTGTCCTCAATGGTAAGGAAAAGTTATTTTATTTCTTTCCACACACTTTTCAACCTTGCTCAGCACATTCTAACGAAACAAACATTTTTTTCAACGGATTTTCTAACGATGGGGACATTGTTTTGTTACTTGCAGAAGTACCTGGTGGCCATCATTGTAATTCAGAGCACTTTGGTATGCAAGAGCACAACTTCTGCAACTTTACTCCAATGCATATTTAGGGTGCACTTGAAAATAAATCATTCCCGAAAATTCGCGAGGCTGCTTTCGACTTCACCTACAGCTTCAAATGTCCAGACACAGTGTTTGTGAATAGAATTTTCCAGTGCAACCTCACAGTACTCTACGAAAACAGAGTTAGAGCCACAGTACAATGGCAAGGCAGACCGCCATTAAGTCACGAATTCACAGGTTCGCTGGTGTGTTATGCGTGATATGGATGTTGTGCTGTGCTGTGTCGTATACTGTCATTCTTCATTATCTTTCATAAGTGCCTCAGTAACAACCAATGCTTCCGGATCACGAAATGCGCACATATGTGTATGGGCATGTGTACATGTACGTATTTTACTTTTGGAACTGAAGCCATGATTCCCATTTAGGAGCGGTCACACTTTTGTTTCAGAACAAAACCTCCTACCGCTTGGTGTGGCATCATTGAAGCGCTATGAAGGCAGTTTTATAAACTGCGCTTTGCCAGAGAACTTTGCCTACGGTCCCGTGACCTTTGAATCCGGCCACCTTCGTTCCATTGCAATATCCACAGATGGAGACAAAATCAAGTTTATAGTGAGTCAGCAAACTGATACACAGACAGACAGGCAGGTAGACAAGTGGTCAGGATGAGTGAGAGACGGACACCCACAAAATCATTTTAGTTATGTTTGCTTTCCATTTAACGCATTATTGCAAATTTAAATGATTTATTTTACATTCGTGGTCTACTTTTAATGAGAAAACAACTTTTTTGAAGCATGATCGTCTTAGTTGTCCTGATGGAAGTGTGGTGGATTATGAAAACAGAATGTGCTCGAATGGAAACCCCGTAGTTCTCGATACCCACGTGGTACGTGTCGCTTACCCCCATTTGCTTCATCTCCCTTCTCACTTCCCCGACCTTACTGCACATTTTCTCTCTTTGTCACTTTCTTGCTTTCTGCAATTTTTGTTCACATTTACTTATCCTCTGTACCACCGCCTGTAGATATGGACTACACCTTATCCGAAGTCTGAGATCCAACCGTATGAAATCCAAGATCCGTGCAATTTCTTGAAAGGCGATGAAATTCGAATTGAATCTGCCAATAATATGAAATGCGTAAGAGTTAACAACTTGAATCCATACTTACCGACTGACTCGCTTCCTGCGGTAAGTCAGCTAATTTTACACCGAAACTGTAAACCACTGTCAAATAATGAAGGAGGCTACTTTCCATTATTATTAGAGTGTATAGAAGGGCTGGTAGCCCACTGGCAGAACTAAAATGAAGCGAATGCCATGCCACTAGGGTGTGGTGAACGATTCGTCCACAGACCGAGGTGTCAATTCAATGCGATGGGAAGTTGAAGAGAATTTAATTGTGCCCGATTTACTATTGACCACTTTCAAAGTGGTCTCCTAGATGGTCCAGGCAAGTGATCGCTTGATGGCCTGATAGCCTTGAGGGTCCAAATCCACTGTGATGAAGGCCGGATCTAGGCAGAATGACCCGCGTAAAAACGTACACAATTAATTAGGATATCGTCCTTCATGGCGTTTCTTGCAATGATCCTTCTGCATCAGCTATCCTCAAATTGGTCCCATGAACTGAGGTTAAATGAGAGAGCTATTCAGAGATCACTAGTTTCTCTGTGTTAGCAAACAAATCCGGGAGTGTAAATACGGCGAAGCGTCTTGAGGATGAGACGGGGTCAATCAGTCTTCTCCTTTTTAGACAAGCTGTGGGGAAAGTATTTGCTCAATAAGTGTTGCCTAATCCTGAACAATGATATATGGCGGACATATTTCACTTGCCACTAGCTAGTCCTAAGCAGGGCTCGGTAATTCTTCCTCATTTTAATCCTCCATTCTCTGTCAAACTATTGAAGGCGATAATCTAGTACATACAACCCTTCCACGAAAAGGTGTTAGGTCCTCAGGATTATTTAATCATTCAGGGCCTTTGAGTAGGTAGTCGGTAGGTCAGTCAGGCAGTTTGTTTGTTATTAGGCTTTTAAGGAGGAATTAAATTTCTTATTAACCTTTACCTAGAGTTAAAAACGAAGGTTGACAATGTTTCAATGAATGATGCCACCTGAAACACATACTTGCTTTTTCCATTTACTACATGCCAGTTAGTCGAGTCTTTAAAACCAGATGTGCTATTTAATGGCGCCATAGCATTGTTAGAGGGTAAGAGACCCCGACTATCCCCGAATACACTCTTAGTGAGGAATAAAGTCATAATTTGTAGATACAACTGAACTTGTATTTGAATGAAACAATGCATTTCTACGGATCTTTCATCGAAGAAGGTGTGCACACAGTAATAGCCATACTGGAACCCTATGCCTGGGAGCAAGAAGCCACACCAAAGCGTGTTGAAGTTCCTATCAGTGTGCTTCCTTCCAGTACCCCTTTGTCTCCAGGATCTGGTATGTTCACCTCGATAAACTGAACACATGATAGGACCAGCTGAACCAATAATTGGTGGAATTTCCATATTCGAGAAAGTGGGGTCCAAACTTCTCTCTGGATGTGGAAGACGGTTTGATATCTTTAATAGGAGGAGCGTAATTACATTCAAGGTGAATATCATTGAAGGGAGAGCCAGGGAAGTAAAGTGGTGTTTAAGGAGTCGGCAAAACATTGACCAGTATTTTGAAGAAACGGTAGCGGGTATTGAATATACAGCTAACTTTGTTTTAGCGGTAAGTGATGTGTATCGGCAGTAGAAATAACTACACAATAGGCGGGCCAATATTCAATAACCGCCGTCGCGAATGGTGATGATGGCCTCAGTTTACAGGCTAATCGCTTCTTTGAAATCCTCGATAATGAGGATTTCATTCTTGCATGCAAAAACTACCGACAAAATATCATGGACGGGACTGAACTTATTTGGTCATTTCCAGAGGTATGGCCCATGCGGTTGCGGTTTGAAATCCTTCACCGAACTGGCAACTTCCACTACTTTCCGTGGAACAATCAGCGTATATGCCTTTCACCGAAGCTCCGGTTCAATTCACTGCTCAGCTCCGATACAAATGAGGTAAGAGTCGCATGCTACCAATGTTGATGATGTTATCATTTCTAGAAAATTGGTTTTCTTTGGGCAAAAGTGAACATTCCAGCAGAAAAAAGGGCATTTGAAGTAGCGGAGATGGATAGCGATATATGTATACCTGCGGCCGAATTGAAAATAAATGAATTATATGAGGTGACTGTGTATGCTAATACCTCAACCAGAATTGGTCGAGATACACACAGAATACGGCTGGGAAGGAGCTTGAGAGCGAACTTATCCATCAGGCAAGAAGTATGTCTTCTCATTGCAAAATGTTGCAGAGTCATGAAACCACGATTTACTGCGGAGACGTTGGCTATAAGATCACCCGAGCATGTTGTGCTTAGAGGTGCAATTGATGGTGACGGTGATTACAAAGATGCCGAATTTCATTGGCATTTTGAAATGCAATTTCCCAACAGTTCAATTCAGAATGTTTCGGAGGAAATGATGCATTTAACTGAGGGTAAAGTGATAAATAAACTTTCGGATTATGAGAGGTGTTCCGGTGAGAGAGGAGCTTTTAAGTTGGTAAAAGACAAGAAAGAAGTGAATATAAGGACATTTTTGAACTCATCCTAGCACTTATGCACTATCTTAAATGCAGCATCAGCAGTGAGGCATTTAGCAACATAACAGAACCATCCTAGGACAACCGGCAATTTTACCAGAAGGTATACGCCAACCATTTGTTTAGGGTTAGAAATACCACACACTGTCTCAGCGTCAAGCAGAATGACTGCTGTAGTTGTTCACTGCAGATCAAAACTTTAATGACTTACTATTGATCGTGAGGGTGTTATAACTCTGTACTGCGCTGTGCTTGAAGATGCTTTGTGCTACCAGACAGCCACAAGTTTTACCACTTCTCTCAGCACCACACGCTACTGCTACATACACACATGCACATACGCTTGTTAACATTGCCGTCGACAATCATAGCTAGACGCGCCTAAAATGGTGACGTATAGTGTGGCTGCGTAACTGTCGCATCCCATTTAAACAGATGAAATTAAAAGTCACGACTTGATTCGGACACCTCTTCCAACTTTGCCAAGTTGCTTATTCACACTGCTGAGGCTGTGTGCACCTCCATTTGGTAGGTTCGAAAACAAACACACTTGTAATCCTTCCTGACTTCCTTCGTCAACTGCCAGTTCAAGGGCAACTGGATGCCTGTATGAGAGTGAATCACCCCCATTTGGAAAATCTGAAATCCTGTCTAACAGTCGATGTCTGGTCAGCGACTACATGCGACCACTGCTCCCTTGAAGCTCCAAATTTCATTCGCGAGTTTCAACGTGCCTGCATGACCTGTAGTTGTCCGCCGATTCTGGGAAAATTTGAATTTTATGGTAAAGCAAATTCTTACCGAGATTGATGTGAAAACGTTGCTCTAGCAAAAATGCATGAGGACCAGATAACTCTCGGCATCGCTGAAAATCCCTCGTTTTGTAGCATGTTACCTCTGGTTGAGGAAGACATTCGGATGTGCATTCGGAGTCTACCTAGTTCCAGTTTATACATCAACAAGTGTTCCCATGCTCTTAGGGTGAGTGATTTCAAAACTCAATGAACTGTTACATTCATCTACATATTCATTCATTTATCCATCCATCAATCCATCCTGACTCCACTTATTTACTGGTTCAACTACTCATTCACTCATTTGTTCGTTCTTCCATTCATTCCCGATTCACCCGTGCCTATCCACCTATCTCTCCACTCTGTACCTATCTATCCATCCATTATTCAGCCGCTCCGTCTATCTGCCCGTCAATTTATTGGTTATGGCTAATATTCTTCATGGACGCTTTACCACTTTTAGTTCACTAGGAGTACACCAGATGAAAGTGAAAAACAAATGAACGATATTTTAACCGGAAAAAATGATATTCTTGAAAAGGCAATCGGTTCTAAAGATGCAAACACCATTTCGGAAACCGTTCAGGCAATATGTGCGCAAATAAGAGGATTTATGAACTCAGATCTCCCTCCGAGTAGGCCCGGTTTTTATCAAATGCTCACTTCTTTCAAAGAGCTCTGCCAATAGATCTAACAAATTTGCTTCTTCACCGCTTTAGGTCTACCAGCTGCTACAGACCAGAAACGAAACAGGATAGCTCAGGTTCGTCTTTGTGTTTTACATCCCAAAATACCTGCACAAATATGCCCAATTCTCACTCTATTGCGCCATTCCATTTCACACGCCACAAAACAATCATCTTGAGGCAATTGACGATTCAGTATTTGTAGTTATCCGAATGAAATTAAACCCAAGCATGTCCATCTAAGTGCATACTCAAGTAACTATGGTGATTTCTTCCACTAAACTCTCAGTTAGATCGCACATAATTTCATAGTTGACAGAGAAGCTAGTTGGTGCTCTGGAAAGTGTCAGCCTGGCCAACTATGAAAACCTGCTTCCATTGTCCTCTGGTCTCGAAGCCATTGCCACCATTGCCACGGAAATTACCTTCACAACAATGAACCGCATCCAGTCGAAACTAGCCGAAGCAGCATATGTGTTGCCACAATTGCTGAGTGAATCTTCATTCAAGAGCGTCTATGAGCTGGCTCGCAGGTTCACCAAAACTGCTGTCTATCTTCTTGAGGTACGTTCTTAAACATGACTGACGCCTTATCCTAGGGAATGCGTTATCAACACGAGAATCCCACTCCCGCACTCAAAAGCATCCAGCAGCAAGAACTTGACTATGAAACTGACATTGATGCAGATCGTAAGTTAGTATCATCTGGAATATCCCCATTTTGGTCGCCCCAAACGTGTTTAAAAGTCGGTTAGCTCATCCAAATATCTAGTAACTCCTCGTTCGTCCCAGTGAATGTCACCCTGATGAGCGATGTCTAAAGTGGACAAGTTCGGGCCACATTAGCTCGGTCATTAGCAAAGGGGTGCAGTACGGCATACAGAACCATCATTTTTACATCGATTGCTAAATTTGTGACGTCTAATTCCAGTCTCTGTCAATTTTAGCAATAGACTCCTTGGACACATTGATTTTGAATAACCTGCGGGGAGCCCAAATACTATCTGTGAGCAATTTTTGTCTAAATTTGACAGGTCTTAACCGGGCATGTTGAAAGCTAAGTTTAGAGTGACATTTTGCATCTGAATTCATTCAGTCACTCCCAATTTAATCCCAATTTTTCACTCATTCATCCCTTTTACTCCTTCACTACACGCATTCTCCCATTCTTATGCCAAGGGGAACTATTTGTGAGCGTTGTAAATGCCCTAATGGGACATTTTTTTACTGTTTACCAGGCAAAAGCAATGACTGGGGTGCTGGCAAAAATCGATGCCTTGTTAGCATCCAGTTTCCATGAAGTTCTTGTTCCCGGAGGCTCTATGTTCCAAGAGATCTTCAGTACTCATAATTCCGTTCGCTTCTGTCGTGTCATGACAAGGGATCTCTCCAATGACCACGTGGCTTGTGGCGAAAGTAAAATCGGCATTCCAAATGTCACGGACCTACTGAATTATGAGGATATTGTCGTACGAGTAGGTACTACCCAACATCCTACCTTGCACATCCGATGTGCATACTTAACCTGATGCATTATCCACCGATTTAGACGAGTAGCTTTACTGACAACATCTATGATTTTTTCAACCGCGGTCAGGACAATCCAGGATCAAATCTCGTCTCTTTAACATTCTACGCTGAGGGAGCAGCACTCAATTTATCTGACACCAAATTCCCGTTTCGTTTTACCCTCAGAAAGGTTAACTCTCAGGCCACTGTTTTAGAATACAGCGATACTTTCAAATGACCGCGTTAATGATCGTGCTTTTCTGCATAGGACACAAATGCAAGCGGCTGCACAAACAGTGATTTGGAGTTTGAGGAGCAGGAAGTACAACTACCAGAGCCCGTTGTGGCAGTAGATGGAACATTGGTTTATCAACTGCTCATCATGCACAGGTTTGAGGTTGATCAAGAGGAAGCTAACTTCGTCTTTCAACTTCATCCCAGTGAAACAGCAACCTGTCCCCAATACTTGGTGGTTGCAAGGTGATTCGCTTTGTTTACTCAACTAGCAAACGCTATTTTAATGCTTACACTGCAAAATGCCATTATTTAATGGCTCTTAGGTACACTATTCCACCAAATTTGCAAGTCGTGGACGATTATGGCTCGTTCTACTGGGCCATGCTTCCGTCCTCCACCTTGGCTTGTAGTAAGTTGTCGTTTTTTCCAAGTGCTGATTAAAGCATGCATTAATCCACCCTGCCTTTTCGAATAGAAAATGTGTCCACATCTGGCAAAATGCAACAGATCTACTCCCTGTACATCTACCCAGACGTCTTAAGTAAACTTAAAAACGAGGCGGTTGCGCGGACAAGGCATTTGAAAATACGAACAGAGGAGTTGAAACACTTCTACATTGGCTATCGCCAGCTCTCAGCAAGTGAATTGAATTGCTACGACGAGAGAAATCCACCCCCCGTGCCATATCTCTTTAGGGGTCGGATTAACACGACTGCTTATGTGTCAGCCTCTATGCCTTCGTGTCTTCATATCACGCCCGGTGAGGATGCATGGCGTAGGAGTGGATGTAAGGTGGGCTTATTCTGCATGTAAATCGCCTAAAATTGCTCGCTTTCTTTTAAATATCTTGATTATGCTTAAGACTGGCAATTTTAAAGTGTCCAAACTGACCTATCTATTACTTTTATCCTCCACCACGTCTTCAAGATTAAAACAAAGTATAAGAGCACACCAATGATGCAACACATGAAATTTGGCTCAAAAACACTCCTTTGCAACTGTGCGACATTCAAGTCTTTTGTGGTAGTAAAAAGCACAAAGTGGTTGTAGTGCTCAATTTGCACCATCTTTCCACAATCGTCATTGTTTGTGACTGATGGTGTTCATCCTCGCTACGATATAAACAACCTCTTGCGCAACTTCGTCATACCATGGATCATGTGCCGACCAGGCCTGCAGAATCAGACTTTCTACGAGCTGGTAGAGTGTTCGCAGGAATGACCACTGAGGCTACGCATGATTACTCAACCGCAACCGAGTACCTAGTCCTCAAACATATTTAAATGTGTGACAGTCTGTGTATCCACGACGGTGATGGCTGAAATAGCCTCTTACTGATCCAGTGAGCATGCAATCACAGTACAAACTGTGCTTGAAGTCGCCTGTAAACACGGGCATTCCGGGATAGATTGCTAGGTCTTTGTTTGCGAGAAACTTTGTGCATTGGCACGGGGTATCTCATATACACGCATGCAGCACCATAGTTCCCCATCATCGTCCTTAAAGGTGTTAGAACAGAATTGAGCAACAACAAGTGTAACACAAGTGACCACAATCAGCTCCCAATACCGCACGTCATAGCAGTGTCACGTTAACATAGCTGATGAGTTTTATTTGAAATTGAGGCTTGGCTTTAAATTTAATACCAATTTATTCGGGAACTTGAATCGCGAAGTAATTTTTTCTGCCTTTCATGCAACAAAGGCGGTATCATCTCCCAACTCGGATGAGGTTCTTTGTGAGTGCACACATCTGACTACCTTCGCGGTGGGAATTTCCCCCATGTTTGAATCAGCTCAATTCAAGTACATTCTTCAAGGGGAACACTCGATGCGTATCTCCATTCCTGTATACGTGGTCATCGTTGCGATTGTATCATCAACCCTTCTGATGGTATTTGTGTCAAGGAAACACGAACGATGCCAAGTGAGGAAATTTGACATCAATTCAGGAGTTGACAATTGCTATGGTGGGTAGCATTTCTTAAATTTCAGACAAAGAAGCTGTGGAGAGGCCCTTTATTAGCTTCAATATCTGTCATTGTTTCTCGCCCTTTGTCCCCCTCTGCAATCAAATTTCTTCTCTTCATTCAAGTAGTTCTGTTAATTGCACCCATCGTCTCGATTCAAATTAGTAACTTATCATCAGCTTTTCCACTTAGGTGGGGGGAGGGCATTTTTGAAAGTTGAAGGAGGGGACAAGCTGTTTTGGAGACACACTCGCATTGGCATTGAGCTCCATTCCTAATTAACATGCTACATGCTCTTACTACTCTTGCTAACAGTGAATCTTCCATTTATGTTAGTGGTAGAAAATAGCTTGCAAGTAACGAACGATACAGTAACCTCTTATCATTCTCATTTGCTGATAAACCCCAATGAGTTTATAGCTAAAACAAATGCCCTAGAAAAATCTCATTGGTTAAGATATTATACCTGAGCTTGACTCACCACAACCCAAAAAGCAACTTAATTTTTACTTGGAATGAAGTATCACGACTGAATAGCGATGTATAGACATGTCTACCAATTACTCTCTTCCCACCTCTCCCTATCAGGAAGAACTATGTATTTCTATGTCAGGGAACACCGGTAGAAACATTCATAATACATTGACGGATGATACTTCCTCCCGTGACATTAGTGGTGCAGTCACCACAAATGCGAAGACAGATAGCTCAAGTGAGACGGATTGTCCCGTGAAATCCGTTCAGAGCCACAGCGATATAAACAGCTCTCCACTTACCGCAATAATAACATATTGATGACTGCGATGCAGCAAGATCCGAGAAGAGGACGTTGTCAACTGACTTTATCAGTTGCAATGGATCTGTTATGACTTGATTTTTAAAGCAACCGACAGTAATTAAGATGACATCTCTATACCGACCAAGAAACAACCTACATAATTCGATCTCTAATGTATTTAACAGGGATGATATGTTTTTCTGCATTTACTTCTGACTTGTTAGGTTAAATAACTTTGGTTACGAATGCTCTAGGAATGGTAGGCAATTGCCAGGTTAAAAATGATAGGTCCGTAGAGTTGATTCACCTTTTTCCCTAAAGTCATTGCTAAAAGGAAGTCCTCTATAACCATCGCCTTTGGAGCAGACAGAGCATAAGGTAATGCATTACTCTTTGGATGAGAGTGTGTATTTTCTGGACTACAAGAATTAAGATGATTGCAGTACTTGAACCACTGCGGAGGTGGCATTTGAACCTTCTAATGCAAAAACAAAACAATGCGATGCTGAACGTAATAAGAGGTGTGAATGAAAGCGTGTTTTTGTAAGAAGATGCAAGTGAGAAGGGAGAATGGAAAGGCTAGGGGAGGAATGTCCAATCACTTTCAGCTGCTGCCGCTGGTACGGACGCTACTAAAATTCTAATTGGAGAATGATGAGTAGGGGATGGTTGGGGGAAAAGGGAGTTTCCCTATTTGTTGGGTGTATGAGAGGCTTGGGGAAAGTAGAGTTGGAGTAGTAATGAAATATTTCTACCCATACACTGAAGAGAGTAATGGCTGTCGCACAAATAGGGAGGAGGGGTGGTGAAGTAAGCACATCAAAGCAGCAACAGAGGAGTGGCGGTGATACATAGGCTAAAAGAGAAAAGGAGATGTGTCAATGAATGCAAGGCAGGTGAGCAAATTGCTACCAGGCAGAGTCGGTCCGTGGGTTACCTGGATCCATTTACATCACACCACCTCATGAGTACTTTGTCTCTCAGACTTATCCGCTCATTCAATCGCTTTGGCCGCACTAATTAGCTATTTTGAGTAAGGACACCACCAACCACTGGGTTCCTCCTCAGGTGACTCCATATTTAGGAATCTCAGACATACCTACAGTAAGTTCTATAACAAATGAACAGAATCCTTCCCATTATTCGGATTGATCGAATCAGCCAAATTTCCACTTTGTGGTACGTTGGAAATAGTTAGAAAACCTATGTGCAACAAAAACAGAAAAGTGAACACTGAGAGCGGTGGAGACGACGCTCAAAGTAATACTTTTCTGACAGTCAACTCAAATACCCAATATCAAGTTTAATGGGATGACTGCAACTTGTAGCACTGAAAGCAAAACAAAAAAATGTAAGATAACTTGTTATTGCAATGATCCAGATTCGGTTAAGGCTTAAGAGCTTAGTTATGCTGAATTTCCGGGAAGAATTCAAATGCAAATCCTGTACTTTATTCAATGAAATGATATTTCAGCTGAACGAGGCTGCTAAGTGAAATAGTCGTAAATACTATACGTTCCTCATCCCCTACTTTAGCCATTATAACGTAGTCGGTGATTTAAAACACCTCCCCAATTAGCAGCACCGGTCATTGATTTCGGATGAAACAAAGAAAATATTTGGTTACCGACGCATCTTGCCAATAGTCACCGTATCCAGAGTTTGTCCCGTTTGGGAACTGTATGGGGTCAGGGTGGATTGTGCTGTCCTCATACTTCTGGCGTATGGATAATGGGCTACAACAACGCTATCAATGACCACCGGCCTTAAATTAAGGCCATGTGATGAAAGATAGGGCTAAATTAATGTCATGGGGATGGTATTTTGCGCCTGTTCCTTCTCGTCACTGGTCTAACTTCAATGCTGTCAAAGCATATATCTATCCGGGTTCCGTTGAGCTAGTAGAGAGGTGGAGAGGTATCGGGTGTTCACTTATTTTACAGCTCCATATACCTACTACGCACAATGATGCCACAAAGGTGTTGGATTAATTTTTTTCTACACTATATTTTGTTCAATTCATCTTTGTTCAAATCTGTTACATCTGCCACTAACAATGCTTAGCGAGGAGTCAAATGCCTAAGAAATTCGTTGGGTCATCTTTGTGAGAATGGTAAAACACGGAGTTGTAGTAGACACCTGTTCTTTGGTAAATTTATTCGTTCTCATCCGTGGTGATGTGCATGTACTGCTATGACGCTTATACAAAATGGCAAGGCTGTCCTCTATCCTCGTGAGTGATGAATATTTCATCCATGAACAAAACTGGACAATTTTGAAAGCGATACCTGCATGCGTAAATTTACACTAGTCCACACATCCCGTGAATGTCAGTAAGGCAAAATGCGGCGATACACAAAAACATCTCGCAGGTATCTTTCATTGCAGATTCTACTTGGAAGCTATGGGGAAGTATATAAGCGAAAGTATACCAAAAACCCATATTTTGCAATGCGGACATGTGATGAAGTGTCAGATCAGAAGATACCGTGACTACTGAAAAGCTCAACCACGTAGTCTCAATCGTTAGAAACCAATTCTTATTTCTGATTCGACTGAAAGGCATAAAACCACGTAAATTTTGCATGTGATTAGGCTTGACCGTTAGTTGAAATGGGATACATAGTCACACTTCCTCTCGTTTTGTAGTGACTCTGGCGTTACCAGTACCAGCGCTTTTAGCTCAGTCATCAAGGCGCGGAAGTTTATTTAGAAGGGGAATAAGTAAAGTCACAACCCATATGGCCCTTAGAATCTACTTCAATAACTATCGAGCAGTTGACCATACCAGTGTCACTAAATTAGAAACCTGGATAATGCTTGCGAATGCCAAAACTGTCAGTTTAGTTTCTGTTACTTAGCCACACTTTGTTAAGGGTAGACAGATCTTCTTGAGTAAAGTGGGTGAAGAGGAAACTTCTCTAGTCGGGTGAACCAGAATTCCATTTAAAGTAGACCACTATTTGGTGATGGCTTATACGTTGAGAGATAAACTTGTCTATGTCATCTAGCTGAAATGTGACTAAAGGAAATTATGCATTCTGACCAACTTGAGCGTAAATGTCGGTTAAACTAAGAGCTTTAAATGCTTGCTTTGATTGACTTTGAGAGGACAACAGGAAATTATCAGCAAACAATGCCCATCCACATTCGTAGACTTAACTATGCTGTTCGCATTATCGCTTTGGCACCCCTCTTTCTCAGGGAATTTTAGCTGAAAATAATTGGACTTCACTATCTTTTTAGACATTTACTGACGTAAAACACTCCAAAACAAGCAAATTTGCCTACTTACGCTTTGCCATAACGAGCACTTTTGGGCACAATGCCCACTAACTGGAACGGTTTCAAGTTCTTTTCAGGTGAGAGCCCTTGTTCGCAGCACTTTTTGTTCTAATAACAGCGCTTTTGTGCGCGCCTCACTCTACCATGAACGCTGCAATTTCATCTTCACCTCGCCTGCGGATTTCAAACAGCTTGCTTAGCAGAGAGAACATAGGCGAATATTCAGGGAAGTAGCATCCTTGATCCTCTCGTAATCAGCCGCAAATGCTGTCTGCCACCGCATTCAACACGAAACTCTGTGCTTTAATATACCTGTAAAATATGGGGGCATTCATGATCACTCGCACCGGAGTTTACACCATAGCTCAATAAATGATCATTCAGGACTTACTACTCATCGAATACTAACTTGCTGATATGAGAAATGACTTTAAGAGATGAGTTTATGCTACTCACTATCCTGCGAAGCAAGATCAGGGCATTCGGTTTAAAGTGTTCATCCATAGATTTTAATTTGTATGGCGATTTACGAGTAGACGGTGTAGCCTTTATTTACATATTTTTGTGTTTATCGCCCTTGATTCGTTTCTGTCCTTTCACCTTGAACACTAGTGAGATATTTTGTGGTGGAAGCACCATATGATGCCTACTTAAATTGACTGACCCTATTTTTTTAGCAATAAATGACAAGGACTATTCAATCAAGCATTTTAAGTTAGCGTAAAAAGTGGATGCCAATGCGCGAATTGGAAAGCCCACGCAGGTAGCTGTAGTTTATTCTGCGGAAACGCCCTTTTAAACTAAAAGGTTTTACAAACTTTGAAAGGAGGAGACGGTTGTCGCTACTGCAGAAAAAGCTAAAGCAGGCCCAGTCATTACGAAGATGAGAGTTGGGGCAACGAGAATACCTCTCAATGTCGTAAAGTGGCTAGTCTCGTAGGTAGTCGAAATAAAAGAAACATTTAATTACCGAAATGAGCATGCTAGTACCATAATTCGTGTTCTTCGGTAAAAACTTGCAAATAACCATTTTCATTTGTAAAAAACTACCAAAGTTTCACATTAACCGATGTAATTTGTGTCCATGTGCTTGAAATCTTTTAGTCGCAAGCTGACCGATCGGTCCAAAATCGTGAATGTGATAACGTTATTAATCTTACAGAGCTAGCCCTTCACGATCTTTTTATGAAACTATTTGAATTAAACCCCTTATTAAGCATCAGAATGTGGTATCTTCCACAGGTCCTTCGTGATGCATGGGTATGAAATTGAAGGGAGGTCAGGGCATTAAAAGTGTTGTTTTACTCATATTACCATATTTTTCTTCAATATTGTGCAGATTAAACCCTGCCAAACTGAATCAACGGGAATAGTGCTCTTCATGAATCCCCATTTAGCCGGATCACGAATGTTAACATTAAAGAATTTTCAAACTTCAAGCACCACCAGTTGCGCAAAGTCGAATCTATTATGATATTGCAATGTCTTTCTTAAGCAATTGTTCAAGTGCCAAAAGATTATTTCGTTAAATGTTAGTTTGCTGGTTGCAGAATTAAGTATTTATTAACACGCAAGGTCGAAGATGGCTAGAGCGCGTTCAACTTTCGTGTGTCGTTCGTTAGTGTATGTCTGTCCGTGACTGCCATAGGTGAGTTTATGTTATTAATAATAGTGATTGCTTCCTCTGTCCATAATATGCCCCAGTGCAGTTCATTTTCACCAAATTTTGGACACCAAAGATCAGTTCTGGCACATGTATTCTGAACTGAATGCTGTAGTTTGGACTTAGAAGTATTGCACTTGATTCTACAAGTAATTCAGTGTGGAGTGCATACTTCCATTTACGTACTTGATTTAGCATAGTAAGTGGGTGGTTCTTTCTCTTATGGCAATCTCACTGTATTTCCAGGCATTTTGGTGTGTAATTGGGCACCTTGTCTGCTATAATGTAACCTTGTGATTTAGTCCGTGTACAATTCGGTTGTCCCTGCAGTTCCGAAAGTTTATTGTTTTTTCCGTAAATAAAGTACATCTGTGATGATGTGAAAGCTCCTGTTCATAAGTAAAGAGACAACGACTTGCTATTATTAGTCGCATGTACGGCTGTTTTATACATGAAGACCCTGGTGTGCGTTATTTGGTCGTTCTAGCACCCCTTGACTCCCTCTTTACTTTTAGCTCTGCCACTTTGGTTCACGCTATCTGTGGTTTTCTTTTAATCGCCGCTGGGTGTGCTCAGAACATTGTGGCTATGACAAGGTACCCATATATCGCCAGGTCTGGTAGGGGCAACTCGTTTTCTTGATAGAACTTACATGCTAATAAACTGAAGATTTTCGATTGTCATTATTAAGCCTTAAGTGTGATCATGCAATTTCTGGTTATCTTGAGCTAGACATTGATCCGAACCAGGTAGTTAAACTAATCTCTTCTCACAGTCTTAATCTGCAGATTTTACAGCACATAAACGATTGTAGCTCCCCAAGTCATTCCTGAAGGCGAAAGAAGCCATAGTGCTTAAAGAGAAAATGTTTTGCTGGCGTGTGGTAGGGCTGAGAGGCTACTGGCTTGGCCTGGAGTCACTTGATTGTGCAAATTTTTCATATTTTAGCAACCTTAATGATATCCGTGACATATTTGCAAGCCGTATCCAACCGTCGCTTTAATAAATGAGTTTGGGTGTGTCAACAATGAACAAACAGTAAAAAGGACTAAAATTTAATTTCTTTAACAATGTTTTAACGACTTGTGAGTGCTTGTAATGCTTAAATAATCCATTCGCATGGAATTTTTCTGTCCGCTGTCGTTGTTATCGACATGAAGCAGGATTCTGTTACGAGTGGATTATTTATAGGTGTTTTGCAGGCTGTCATTTGTTGAGGATCGTCGCTACCCTATGGTGTTACGCGACTTTAGGTGGCCGAAAAATGTGCTTTGAATTCCTCGGTTCCCACCAGTCATCATTATTATATTTGGGTGATTGCCCATTTCAGGAAGTTGTATATTCTGCACTTGTCAGATAAATGGCAATGGCTTTAGTTTGGGGAGCAAAAAATATAACCTATAGGTCTGGTTTATGCAAATGAGTACTCATAAGTACATAATTTATCCGTGAGTTCCGTCATAGCCTTCCAGGTTTGATTTGAGATCGGGAGCCGGAGTGTGTGAACAGATGATAGGGCGGGTGGATATGGGAGGGAGTGAACTACGGCTGACACCATCTTTAATTCAGAAGGAGCGCTTGCCAAGGGTTATTTCCGTTTACATTGAGCGCGTAATGAATAATTTTTTCCTTAATGGATAACGCCATGGCTACGGATGAAAAGCGTCTCTGTTTGTAGATTTTCTCTCCGTGTGCTTCCGTTTAAAGTTTGCCAACCTTCTAACGAAACCTGCCGAAATAAATTCTTGAAATGCATGCTTGAATACTGCTTTTTGCTTCTTTATCTAGCCAAGTATCACTAGATTCAGAGTTAACTTCTGCTAGTTTGAGCATTTGTTGAAACTGGGTGGATTCTAACGAAGTTGTTGGAATATGAAAATCAGTTCAGCAGAATATACAACATTGTATAGATTTGGAATCGTGTTGGACATGAGTAGCGTAATAACATTTAGGACTAGTGCAAATCATAAGTAAGATTACGGGCAAGGTAAACATTGTTATTTATTTCGCGCCTCTTGAATCTATGCAGGTTTTCTATTAAAAACACCATTATATCCACTTGGCGTTGAATCAAAAGTTGTTTGGTGCATCGAAATCAAGTATCTACGGGGATGTTAGAGCCACGCCAATGACACGTCATGACGAAGACTTGGTGAGGTGTGTGAGATGCTCTCCCAGAGAGAAGGACTGAGCACTCATAACTGAGTCGTGTTTGTGTTGGCCCACTTTGAACAAGTCATTAAGCATCGTTAATTGCGTTCAAACGAATTTATAACATTCATCGTGCCCAAAGATGAAAATGAGTATTCGATGCGCTACCGCGGCTGAACTGACTTCAGAAGCAGTCTCATTGACATCAGTTACAATTTATCCCACATCATCTTATTCGTTATTACTGTGATGTTAATTGAGGACTTTATGGAGCGACGCACTTAGATTAGAGGGCTGGTTTTTTAAGCAAACTTGTAAGCACTTTGCACTTTGTGATTTATGGGACTAATAGGGCAAACTGGACGTGCATCAGGGAATAAAAAGGAGATAGGGACGTAGAAAAAAGACATCGGGGATGGAAGTTGGTTCAGTTCATTTGGTCTGAATTGGTCCTATCTCCATTGAGTCACTTCCGTTTAAGTAATGAAGTGGTTTCAGTCTAAGGCTATTGATGCAGATGAAGCGGATTTCGTTGACTTGGCTGGGTCTAAGAATCCGCTCTTATCAGTTATATAGTCATTTCTCTTTGGGGAATAACGGCGATGTTTAAATCTTGGAATTCTTTGAACATGTTTTACGATTTGAATTAGTGGACATCTGAGAGGTCCAAGTGAAGCATTAGTACGAAATGGCAAACGCCGCAATCTTTTTCATCGAATAATCAATTTTTCAGGGAAATATTAGAATTGCTTTTCATTTATGCTTTAAGTACATGGGAGTGCACATTAATCCAGTAAGTAAATTGGATAAAATATATGTAGTAATGAAAAGTAGAAGTATGAAACTGTTGTAATAAATTGGGCCAATATGAAACTGCCAATGTTATGCCACTTGAAGATATTTGGAGTAAATCATTTGCAATGATGTCTACTTGTCCGCTGCTTATTGTGTTCCATACCTACAACTGGAAGTGTATTGCTAAGTAAGCGCGAATCGACCCGCAACTGGAAGCCAGTTAAATTCTAGGCATGTTACCGCTTTGGCCCACAGAACCCACAAATTACTCACGTTTCTGCAGTTAGTGTAAGGATTCTCGTGGATTCTGCTCCTTGAAACAGTAGTACATCCCAGAAGTTTTAAAAAATTGTTTTACAGGGCAACGTTTCGGTCACTTGAATACTACATGGGTGGTAAATATAGGCCATCATTTTATGGAAAAGCGACAGATTGATCAGCAACAACCAGCTTAAATATGGTTCGCCATCACATCAAGTGGTTGTCTAGTACCAGTAAAAAAAGGCAAATGTATCGATGCCATTGTTGCTGCAAGTTTACATTCTGTATGGATGATTATGAGTTTTCATGTTTGGTTATTGCATTCTTTATGATTAACAAGGGAGAAGCAGGCGGACCTCGTTATTAGGGGATTTTCAAACTGGACGATACGGAAAGAACCGCTCAATTTGTGCTAGCAGCTCTCGATAATGGTAGGTTCTAGTAGCCTCCAATTGTTTCTCCTTGTTTTGTTTTTTCAGCATTTCTCGTTGTTAACTCGTTTATTTTTCTCCATCACCTTTCGTTCATTTAATTTACATTTCACGTAGGATCACACATTCTTTACAATTTAGGCAGAAAATAGCCCACAACGTAAGATCACCGATCTTTTACCTGAGTTGGCATTAAGAATATGCGAATTCCTTGATGCCCCAGATTTGGTGAGCCTCTGCATGAGCATTCCAAGTTGGAGGTGGATCCTTTCAACTTGGCCATTCTCCAATCATATCTGTCAACATATCAATAAATATACCTGGTTGGACAAGCGTCTCTGCCAGCTACTCTTCCCGCAACCCTCACCTACTTCTTTTCGAAACGCTCCTGAAGCCATTCGATATCAGAAGGAGCAAGTGGACACGTATCAACGTTTTGCATCCACGCCTGCTCAAGGCAAAGCCCCCAGAACTGCACATTTTCGTATTTTGCCAGATTTTGATGTGAATATTATGTCGGAGGATGAATTTACACTACGAATGGAAGCATTGCGGGATCCGTTTACCAATTACATTACAATGGTCAAGTATCGACGGCGCATGCGGATTGTTGGTATGCATGGATGTATCTTTACTAGTTGTTCCACAAAAGGAGGTACGAGTTATGTTTTAAGAGAGATCATATTTGTAGGCGAACGAGATGGACATAACTGCTGCGATTGCATAATCTATTTGGTGGATCCTTTGCGCTTCCTCAGGGATGATCTAACAGCCACCTTAGAATCTCTTGCGCCCCATAAAGTGTTAATTATTGCAGTCATTATCAATACGAGGAGAGATATGTCAAATGAGATGGATTGCCTTGCTGAATTCCTGCAGAGCTTTGGTGACTTCAACAGCTCTCCGCTGGCCTCTGTACCAGCGAATTGGCGACTGTGGTGCATTAAGCGTCATCAAGGGAACTTTGTCAACTGGTCTAATTTGTTGGAGTGGGGTTTTTACGATGTAATATGCAAAAAAATTCAGAGTGAGTGGGATGGCAATGCTATATCGTCCATTAGATAACGCACGTAATTGGATATTTTGTATACTTAACAGTGGTGCTGTGTTTGTCTTTATTTTTTATTTGCTTGGTTGGTTGGTCGTGGTAAAAGGGAGGACCTCTGCACTACAACCATTGCTTCCAGAACAGACGGAGATGCTAACGTATCATCCTTTGGACAAAATTCCTATTCTCTGGACTTTAGAATTTACGTAGTATTTAAGTGTTCTACTCTGGAAGTGAAAATAATCGTGAATCTCCACGGGAGGTGAGAAGGATTTGAATGTTGTTGAATTGCTTAGTTGACTTGATACGGGAAAGTATGAATACAAGGTAGCCCACACAACTATAACTAAGAACGGGCGATGGGTGTTTATGATGCAAAATCTGACTGAGAAGTGGAATTTGGACCTTAAATTCTTCTTGGTTAATTTTAGCATTTGAGAACAGGAACTGAAGTAGGAGATGCTGTCATTACAAATTCTTCACATCCTCTTGTGAAGACAAACTTATAAATCGTAGTTGCAATCGGAATTCAAAGAGCCTAATCGGGAAGCTATCTTGGAGTAGGGGTCGATCGCTTTTGACACTTATTCAGATCACGTCCATTGTACATTGATGATCCGAAGACCACCAGATGAGGATAGTGCCCGATTCACAGTATAGCGGTTTGAAGATGAGAGTAGAATGTCTTCACCACGTACCATTCGAAAATGTGAACTAGGGTAGGCATTAGGAATCCCAGTCCTCGATTGTCTATAGTGCTGAAGGGAAATGAGTGATCCTCTTACCCCATGGATATGTCAGCTCCGCTTCAATTGCAAAGAAACCACTTTTCCTTATTCGCCTCTATTTTGCATTGTTAGCACCAGCAAGACTACAAATCAGGGAGTCGAAATAAAAGCCAAAGGAAGGCTCGTCATGCTTGCCCGAACGCAGCAATTCACTATGTGGAAAAAAGTGGTACCCTTCTTCTCCACTTTGTTGTTAAGGCAAGATTATTTTTGAAGCAATTGGTTTAGGGATTACGCTTGCTGCATAAAGCTGTCCAACCTTGAACAGAACTTTTGTTGTCTTTCTGATGAGGCTGACCTAAGACAAAGAGAAGTTGCTGAGGCGTGATAAACATCTGGTTTATGCACATAAGCACATGCTACAATGAGGCCAGCTGTGTCTGAGATATTGCTAACTTTCAAATCGCCACCAAGGAGGGTTGTTCCTTTGATTACCAGGGTTCATTCGCGCAACACCACCTTGTGTTTTTGTCGCTCATCCTTGTCTGGTTATTCAATAGTCTCAGTGGCAATGATTAGCTTTCCTGAGTGGGGATACTTCCAACGCAAATGTGTATCCGTGGTACAGGTGGTCGGACCAACGGTCCGTGTCACTTGGTTTTTTTGCAAAATATGTAATAAAAATTTTCCAGCTGAACTTTTCAGGAGGCTCTTATGTTTGTCATCACAGCTATAACTGAAAGTAAGTACTACTACCTGTACGAGCATAAATCCGTAAATAATTTTCGCAAATGCTTCTTTGTAAAGGCTTTAAATTTCCATTTCCATTAGAATAATAATATCCGTACCTCTGAACTATGCAAGAGAAAAAATTCAGTAATGGCTTACCTGCCCGGAAATTGCATCGGCGACATTAAAGAGGCACTTTGTCCCTTTTCCTGATGTGACAATTTAGAAAATCGTTTGATTTGATGTCTTGTGGATTGGTTTAAGTAATTAATGAAGACCGGGTTTAAGGCAGCCCAAATTTTATTCAATAAACCGGTGGATATGACGGCATCTTACAGTAAGCCAGGCCATCATATCTTACAGACAGCTCCAGTCTTTGCATTTCACACTCCATGTATGGCACTGGGTGACATCCATTGATCAGAGGAGCTGTGGTATTTTAAATAATGTAGGTATGCTAGAGTTAAGGCACAATGAATTAACTTCTATAACCACCTACGCTGAACAAAGTAACTTGAGAAGCCATAACTCCTTGGAGGACATAAAATGTAATGCACTGCTAAATATATCAGTTTTAATAAAATAATTTCAAGCCTCTGTGGGATTCCCCTAACTGCTGCAACCAAGCGAAATTGCCTTTACAGAAAAATGCCAATCATGCCGACAAGAATTTGTTGGAGCCCACGCAGCGAAGACGGAATAATAGACCAACAGTATTGCATATAAAATACATTTTGGATCACCGAGGGGGAGGTGTGTGCGTGTGCCAACTCAGCCGAGTAATTTAGATTGCTGATAGCTGCATTAATTTGGTTCCACTCATCCATGCGTTTAGAGGGTGCCTTAATAAATCCTGTTGAATTGTACCACTGGGTAGATCAACAAGTGGATAAATGAGTCTGAATGGATGGTAGGCGTCAGTTAAAATGCAGCATCAGTATTTTTCCAAAATATGGACAGACAACAGGCATTTTTGGGCATCTTCCAGAAGAGGTGGGATGAGGAATAGCCTCTCCGAAAAATCTACGTATTGTCAGAAAGTGGCCATTAATAAACTACAGACTGGACAAGATTCTGCCATTTCCATTACCATTTTTGTAGAAGAAACAATAAGTACGCAACTACGCATGGACAACGAGATTTTTTCAAGGTTTTTAGTCAAAACACAAAAACAATGCCCCGAAAACGCGCATGATTAATACTTACAGCAGTCTTGTCATCATTTGTAAGAGATAATTTTGCAGGTTCGATTTACCATCACAACTTAATGCTGTCCATTTTACACCATCGGCCAGTCCCACTAAGCCTATAGAATTGATGCACCTTGTCTCCATGATGTTGAATGCCGAAAAAGTAGACGTCAAGGCCATTTGAAGTGGAATTTTTAAATTTCACTTCACGCCAGTAAAGCGTCGATAGATGACATGAGACAGCTGATAAGTCTAACGTGCAAACTTCCGCGCATTAACAACTTGGCTGGTATTAACGGAACTGAGCCAATCGCGCTCTTTAATGTAGCCTTGCCACACATAAATCGCAATGCAATCTATTTTGCCCTCGTTTGCTAATGCATATCCTAACTCCACCGCCTTGTCTGCCATGGTCAGTGTTTGACTTAACTTCAGAGTGCTTGAATCAGGTTTCCAAGCCATCAAGCACAGTGAGCTGCTACTGGTTCAATGAATCTATCGCCTTCTCCCTCTCGGTAAGCTGTTGACGGCTAAGCAATCAAGGTCAGTGGTAGATTTGAATACACTGAGCCACGGCCCAACGCATTTAATGACATGGCAAGTGGAATAGGCTCACTCATTGTCACCCACACTTAGGTGCAATTCAATCGTATTGCAAAGGCCATTGGTTAGTTTCAAAATTGATTCGCTAATCTGTATTCAAGCAGCCTCAAACTTGCAACAGGTCATAAACTGATCCAAAGAAATTAATTTCTGCTGGTTGCTTTCACGCTATAGTTGGTATGATATGATTAAAAACCTGTAATTTAATGGACAAACTAGATGAAGTTATAAATGACTCAAGATAGTGTGGAATGGAAGAAGACTGTAAATAATTGGTGAAATAATTGGAATGAGATAACGACAAAGTGGATTCGGCGGAAGTGAAGGCCAGGCATGTCAAGGAGTTCGCGCTGCGTTTAATATACTTCTTGCAAAAATGCAGAGCTTCGATAGTTTGCCTAAATCTGCGTTAGATTGGGTGGACAATTAAGCCTTCGCAGATTGCACCCCTACTCTGCAGTATGGCCTCCTGGCCGTGCCATTAACCTCCCAACCCTTCTATAGATTGGCATTACATTTTTTACCACATTAATATAACTTCTTGTGAATTTAATGCGCACTTTGAGTGTGGCATATGTACTTCTCCTTATTAATTTTGAAAGAAATAGCAGGCATTGAATTCGTTTGCAAGATAACTTAAAAGCCACAGCTCTTACAAAGACAGCTAAGGGTAAGCGGATGAGGTAAAATACCTTAAGCGAGAGCTGATGAATAAAGCAGAAGTATTTCAGATATTTGCGGTCATCATTCACTTAAGCAAAGATAAAACAGTGCAAGTTATTCGTTTAGTCAATTCTTCTTCGCATTGAGTATTAAAGCATTCTTTTTAATGTAAATCATTTTTGTCATTTTCAACCTACAAATTGATACTTGGGAATAAGGAGATTCCCACTGAAGACAGATAATTGGCGTGGAAAATATAAAATAGCTGCGGAATGTCTGTAATTTGAAGATTGCTTAATTAAAATCCCCATTTTATAGAATCGTTATCCTTGAGAGCGATTTAAAAGTGACGCCGATTAATGGGAGACCAATGCAAAAATTACCTTTACTTTTGTTTAACAGTGATTGGGTAGAAATCTACTAGACTTAATCAAAATCCCCATCCTCGTCGATCCGCGAACCCTGATTTTCATATCATTTCTCACTTAGCAGTTTCTCATGTTAACCTGCTTAAAAACGCAAATACATACCTATTTATCTTCATATGTTACTTCAACATTAGCGGAGGTAATGGTCAGTGATGAGTTGCTCATAGTCGAATAGATCTGTTTGTTTTTTATTGGTGAACAACTTCTGCATGTAGTTAAAATTTTCAAATGTTTTGGCTTAATTTATGTTCCATCTGTCACATTGCAAGGTTAACGTCAATAATTTGTGTCACGCTGAACTGCGGCCAGTTTAGGACATTTTACCTTTGGCTCATTCTAAGCTTAAAACTATTGAGCTGGTTGATTATACCTTGCAAGCAGTTCATTTATTATTATTTGGGTGTTTGCATGTAGAAAATGAGTACGTAACTTTTATCACACTGTATAAGTGCGTATGCACAGTAGTCGGTTGCCTACACAATTACACCATTCGATAAGCGATGCCAGCATAATCAGAGATGCTAATTCTGCTGAGGAGAAGGCGGTTTTACCAAGGTAAGCGTTATTAATGTGCCTTTAGATCATATAAATCGGACACTAACGAAAGGTAAGAGCGTACTTATTATCTTAATATAGGGCCAATGGGCGACTTATGAAAGGTCTAATGAACAATTTGTCACTTTGTACTTTTGTGGAAAAAGCCATGTTTTGTCATTTCAGTTATGTGTGAAATCAAAATACTGAGGTCAAACAAATCTTTTTGTGTCTTTAAGAAAAGGATTTGAGAGCAATCTTAAAGCTAAGTTTAATTCAACTTGGATGAACGTGGGATTGATGGGTGGGTGCGTTTGTGGAGCAGTGTGAAGTTAGGACCTAGGATCGGCCAAAATATAGCGTCAACAGAATAAAATAGAGCACTTCTGTTGGAACGAAACCATCGAGTCTGCCTTGAGAATGACTGAAAAATTGTTTGGTGTATTGGAAATGAGCATCAGTAAGAGTGTTGAAACCACACCAATGGCGCATCATGTTGAAGAATGCGTCTGTTTATAACCAGAGTAGGAATAGGTAAATCACCTCAACAAACTATGTAAACCACAAGCAAAAAATTAAAATGCTAAAATAAATGCCTTCTATTTTCGCCTTTTCATATTGCTCACGAGGAAATATCCTGCTCCACACCTGGCGTCTTGGTAACTTATAGTTAACCTGTTTCAGTAAAATTGGCAGGTTGATAACTTTTGCAAGCAAGCAATTTTGTGGACAAATAGATAGCCAAAATCACCGATAATTTTGTATCCAGACACTGTGACATCTGATAGGGCATCATCTTGGCCAATACAGTGGTTTAAGTCCAACCCGTTTCCTCAACGTTAAATCATACTGCTGGGAATTTCATTTCATTTTGCACCACCTCAGGCAACAAAGACCTGTGAGAAAGTGAGTAGCCGAAACATCATATCAAATGCAGACCAGACTTTTTTATTAAAAATGTTGACTTACTAAAGTTGCACGACCCAATCATGGCATTGCAATGTCTGCAAGTCTTTTAAATGTTGTAGGGGTCTTTTGTGACCATTACATGTTCATTTGGAATCCACATAGAAATTGTGCCAAGGCCCCCTCATGTTGAGGTATCAAATTTCCGGGACTTTGAATGACTTGTAGATCCTTATTTTAGGAGGTGGTTGAGTGTCAAGGGATAAGTGTTTAAAAGAGACTCATTTGATAATACCTGCCATGGGAAAGGTGGTTGTACATGCATTCCGCAAATTAAGGTCATCAAAAAAACGTCAATTTGTTAGAGTAGGAAATTCTACGTCACTTTAATGCTACTTCCTATTCATTGCCTCGAAGCAAAATTCTATCTGATATACAGAACTGGTCTGGTGCTGTTAAGTAGAACAGTCCCATTACACCTAAAATGATGGATTAAAGGAGTTTTTTATTAGGTGTATATTCAATCCAGAAAAAGTCATTAAATGACAACTTTGACCTCATTCCGATCTACTAGCACAACCAATATAAAAACTTCATGAAGTAGACACCGACATTAAAGGCACCCTACCTCAGCCTTTGCACAAATTTATTAAGTATTATCATGAGATAACAGACTTTATTCACTGTACCACTTTAGGCTGCCTTCAAGACGGCTATGCTCTCGTCTCGATATGGCGTCTAATGCTCAAAAGGCCAGGCAAGCATGGTGATAGGATAATCTCAAAGGTAGCTGCAAAAATATTCAATAGGTTATTTATTTAGCTAAGTCGAATAGCTAGCATCCTTGTTCGAGGCACTTGAGGACTACTGATTTGAATGTATCCAAATCCAGTCTATGGTACTGCTGGAAACGCTAGCCGAATTAGTGTTATCCGCAAACCATTGCATTCTGGGAACGAATTCTGGTGTTTTTTAAACTCATCAATAAATTTATTTACAAAAAGTTAATATAGCAAAACACTTCCTTAAAGCATATCATTTCGGTGTGAGATCGGAGTACGCCCCCCATCTGCCATTGCAATCTAAGTAGATGTAACTTCTCCTACAGAACTTCTCATGATCAACCGCAATGTACATTCAAAGAAGGGGGGAGTTAAGTTAATCTATCAAAATTGCTTAAATTGTTTGCTAAAGAAATAAGTCACTTACGTGAATACGACTGTTTAATTTTCTTCTTGCAATGTCTGAAATAAATGGGGGAGGAACAAATTACACACCACTTTTCTAATCATATTGAACAAAATATAGCCAAATATCAGCTATGTGGCGGACTAAAAGGGTTAACAGGATAAAATGAGATAAATGGGCATACCCATAAACACACGCACACACAGTGAAAGATGATGATTAAGGAAAATAGCATTCCTGCCCATTTCTATGCGAAATTAGGTATGCAGACTGCGTAGAAAGACAAAATATGGGCCTAGATACTTAAGCAGTTAAATAGTCCTCTCGACCTTGCAATAAAGTGGTGCGCTTATTGAAGCGGGGCCAAAGACTTCTTCCCTTTGAGTGAGTAGGCTGGTTCCAGGTAAACATTTTGGTCTCAAACATCTGCGAAACAGAACAAGGATGCTTACCAGTGCGGGTTCTCTTCCTGGTCAGGTCTTGGCGACAGGTAGGGGGGCAATCGGCCTAAACGCTGGAGCCTGAAAGCGGCTATGCGTTGTGATTCACAGAATACACAGCCCAGCTTAGCGTGCTCTTCCTTAAATGCGCGACTCTACCCCTATGCAAATCGTGTCGTTCACCGAGAAATTGGTGGTAGTGATTCAATCTCCACAGCGGATGTGAAGAATAGTAGCCGTTCTACAGAAAGGGAAGAAGGAGCTAATGAAATAGGGGAAAATGTTAAAAGAGGATATGCGTGCAGTGTTCGGATGTATTTTTGAAACATGAGGCAATAAGGTGGAATAAATTTGGGCTTCTAATTATCGTGCCTGATGGGCTATTCTCCTGATGTGTCTTGTTAATAAAGATATCATTTGAGACTATGATTGAGATGACGCAAGGGAGAGGAGATTCTATTAAAGGCGAACTGAAAGGTGAAAAGAATGTGAAGCAGAAGGCGATCCCAATCAGTTGACTTCATCTGTGCTTAAGTACTTCCCAGTTGCCGTATTATGTAGTTCGGCTTTTGAAGCACCTCTATTCCCTCCGTTTTAAGCTCAGAAATGGCTTGTCTTTGTGCTCCTCTCCGACTGGCCATAGTGCATCAGAGTCCATAACGTAGTTTGACATTAGCTTGAGTGCATATTTTTAGCTAAACTGGGTATTCACTAGGCGTTTATAGTCTTGATTTTTCTGGACCCAGCCACGGTGTTCAGACTGGAGCATTCCAATCCCTCTATGGATCAAAGGGAAATCTCTTCGTTTTGGTATACTTTACGACGTTTGCGGAAACGACTCAGTGAAGTACACTGATATAAAAAGGCAAGTAAAAAGAAGACTTCCTCCATTCTTTCGGTTGATTATCTAACCTTGATGTTACAGAAGAATCGCATCTACTGCGGACTGCTGAGGCCTAGGACCATGAAGGCAGCGTGCTCTTGTGCAAATATCTCCAATGTGGCGTGCTGCAAGAAGTCAGTTGATGATTGATGGGACGTGCAACTTCAGTTATTGTACCACTGCGATATCTTTTCAAAAATCCTTTTACTTCACGACTAAGCGCTACCTAATCCAAGGTCCTGGTAACAGCCTAATTGTTAAACAGCATCAAAGTATGAGCACAATAGAACGAGGGAACAGAGAGGAAATTCCGCGACCACCCTTGTAGAGGGATGCTCCTACAAGCAGTAATTTGTAGATGAGATGAAGTTGGTGAAGTGGATACCCGTCTACAACTTCTGTTCACAGAGGAGATTAAATGTCTTCTGGCCTTCATGAAAACGTGGTCATACTGACATTTGCTTGAGAATGGTTTCTAAACTCCTACCAGGTTTTGATGCCCGAAGGAGTCAGGAGGAGGGCGGATGGGAACAGAGTAATTCTGTGCCGCATTTGGATGCTTATTTAACTGCACTTATAAGCAAACAGGCTCACTCATCAAACTTCGCTACTTGCACAGCCAGTTCAATTGCCAAACCTTTCGCTTACAAGTAGTTCATATCTTGCTATACTGATATGGACTTCATTAAAATTTTACCTCACATGTTGCATATAATTGCAAATTTAGTATTGCGCCTTATCGCCGCTTTAGAGAATAAGAATTAAGAGTGGAGAATGGGAAAGTGGCAGAAGAAATTTTGTTAGCGTATATATGAACACCAGAACTATCATCAGAATGAACGAAACAATTTTCGCTGAGGTATAACTTTTTTTCTAAAACTACTGAAGGCAAATCCTTGAAATGAAGACAAATTTCTGTGGATCAAGGATTAGTCGAATTTACAACAAAAATAAGAAGACTAACTGATTGAACTCGATAGTAAATTCACCCACTATCGCTTCCTCCATGTCCGTAAGTCATGGCTTATTGTAGGAGGCATGATTTGGAAAGAGAGAGTGAAGCAAAATGCAGGCCTGTGCAAGCCGATTGTAGGCAAAACTCAAATCTTAGCTGGGTGGAGATTAAAAGTAAAAATTCAGCAGACATTATTGTGCGATAAATAAGCGAAGTGATTTCTTAATTGTAAGGTCTTCAGTGATATTGCACAAGAGGTTGAGAGTTGAAATTCACAAAGTCAATAAGTGAAATGAGAAATCATAAAGTGGGTTTGGAGAATACGCTATTAGAGGGTGTTTAATTGGTTGTCAGTGTGGCCTACTAAACATTCAGTGACGTTTCAGTAGGTCGAAGAAGTGCCAATAGTGCAAGGCAAGACTGAAAGGTGACTAGCCAGACCCGACAATCCACCTTATCACTTCTCTCGTCGAGACCACATGTAAAGTACGTTAATGCCCATGTTGGACACGGCAATCCACATGAAATTGAGTGTTTAAAACATAACTTTAGTGGTGGCCTCCACCGACGTCAAACCCCCCAGACAGGTACTTGAATATTCGCATTTACGTTTTATATTGGTTGGAAATTGTGACTTGTCTTTCATATTGTACCCGACTACTATTAGCCCGTTATTTATCGAACAAGCAACGATATCTCCAGACAAGCTCAGCGTTAATTGATGCACCTGTCTACAGTCTGCATTGAATTCTACCTCAAACAGGCAGAAAAACGAGGGGGAAAGTGGTCGTATTTCATTCTTTTTATATACGGAGTAACTAGCAACAACAAAGTTTATTCAAATGGTCATCTGGCAAATAAAGCCATTTTAGAAGTTCGACCCATTTTTACAGTCATTAAAATTGATTTCAAGTGAAATAGATAAAAGATGAAAGGGCTTTACTCGGAAAGAAAAAGTAGTGCGCTTGCTGAAGAAAGATCAAAATAAAAGTGAGCCATTTCTGCACCTAGCTTTCCTCTCCGCTTACCGTTGCTTTGCATTCTTACAGGAGTCCTGAACAGATGAGGCATCTGAGCAACTGGACTTGCTGATTAATACCAAAGTGACTTCCTCCTTCTCCTCCTCCCATTCGTCTTCACACCGACTAGTGGTCCGCCTCCACGGCTCTTACGCAGCATCAGCACCAGTACAAGCCAATCATGAATGTTCAGAAAGTAGCGTTTCAGTTCCGTGGCACAGCCTGGTGAGAAATGTCCAACACCACACCTATAGTGATCCTACTCCCCTGTCAAATGATTAGGAATGGTTATTAGATAGATAGATAGAAAAAGGATTGATCCACCACCCACCACCCATTTTGTGTTATCGCTCATCCACTTACATGAGTGTCAAACAGACATGTCGTTCGTCTCTCTCTCTTTTTCAAGCGCCTCAGCACCTATCGGTAGTGCAATTGTGGTGAGGCAACAATTCAAACAGTGGATTGCAGTTGGAGCGGAGATTATCCCTGGCAGTATCGACACACCCGTTCACGTGCCAGTAACCTTTCGTACATGAGGTCAAGCATTGATGACTCACTCCCACACACAGGCGAGCTTAGCGTATGCTCATTCATTACTTCATAATGACAGCTAGCAGACGTGCCGCCCGTCCGCTATCCATCCTGCCTAGCTGTAAAGAAGACACACAAAGGATGCTTATAAACAACCAGTGCTAAGAGTATCTTTCAACGTGCAAATGCATCTGATGACCAAGACGAGACAGTAGGTTGCATTAATTCAGCTGATGTCATCTGCAGACGAAGAGCACTTGATCAGTCCTCATAGACGAATGGTGCAGATCGGCCTGTTTAGTCATCAGTTCCTATAAGTGAACTAAATTTAAAACGGCATGGCATATGCCAAACGATATCCAACCATTTTTCTCATCTTTCCAAAAAAAACGTCCAAAAGGAGGGTAAGGCAACGTCTCATGTGTTGCATATAAAATTAACAGGCCACACATTGATACCACTCAATTCTATGTGCTCTCTTTTTACTTCTTCATAGACTCTCCTGAGCAGTACCACTGATTCCCATTATTGGGCAAATCAAACAACGGTAATGGGCACAGTCCAGGTCTATTTCCTTCCTACACCACTCAAATCAGAGACCCTAACTATGGTGGAGGCAACATGACAAGTGCTCACAATCCAGGCTACAGTATTGACAGCGTTGCCTTTAAGTATCTTCCCTATGGAAGTGGTCCATACTTGCTGCGACTCCAAAACGAGGTAGTTGCAAACCTCCTCTGCTCACTTCGATGGGAAATATAAAACACTCGTCGGATTTTGAGATTCCTTATTCCTCGCTTCTCTTCATTCCTGAAGGGAATGCAAACTCGTCGCCAGAGGGATCGAACAAGTCTGTCGAGGTCATGGGATGTATGGGTAGGTCTGTGAGCACTTCCACTAATCTTCTCGATCCTCTTGTTTCATCGACTCCCGATCTCGTGTTCGATCCCTACGAATTTCCTCAATTTTCAATTGCGCAAAACAAAGGCAAGGCCCAAGCATACAGGCAGCTCTCAATATGGCAGTCAAGTTATAGTTACTGTGAAAGGAGTTGGTAACAGTGGAACAGCCTCTTCAATCAACGGCGGTGGTGGTAGCAGTGCTTCTAACCGCACCTCAAGTTCCGACAAGCAGACAACCCCAAGGTTCTCAATGGACGAGAATTTTTCCGCTCTAGCGATTGCTCAGAAGTCCACAACTCCCGTTGCTATCAACGTGACTTAACGTGTCGCCGATGCTAATGCTGCGACTTCTTCCCCTTCCTCTTTCACCAATCCCATCACAGCCTCCACCACCACCTCCTCCACCTGTAACCTTCCCAGCTTGATTTTATCCAGTCAATCAACCAATACTGCATCAGCCGAGGCCCCTTCAAGAGTCAAGAGACTAATCGAATGAGCGGTTTACAGACCGGTAGTGCTTCCTCCGGAGAAGCGAATTCGTGTGGCTCTCTGCAACCCCTCAACAACAATTAGATCAACGGCATTCCTCATTGCATAATAAATAACCAGTTTGGAATGCCTGGCCTGCTTAAGCTCATGGAAATCAAGTCTCCTCTAGCGATCTTTGCTCGTGGAATAGACCAAAGCAAGACAGACTGCAGAAACTGGCCTCCACCTCAGTTGGTCTTCAAGCTTTACTTTCCTCTTCCAGTCGTTATTTGTTACATGTGTGCATTTGTTCATAAGAATGCTTCCATTTATTAGGCAGGAGAAAATCTCTCAACTGAATAAAGGTTGTCATGTGGGTCATGGTTTCCTAACATTGACATCCTCTTCCTTATTACTCGGCATTCCCCTTTGGTAGCACTTCTAGTGGAGATGCTTCGCGGTGCATACAATTTTTAGGACCCCATTTGTGTTTTCAGTAAATTACACAGTATTTTCACCTCGCCTTTGGCTGACCAATACACGTTGCTAGCACATAACACGGACTACCAAGTACCTACGGAGAACCGATTCCGTCATCGAATTGCAGGTCTACTTCCCGCTGGTCCTTTATTGGAAATACTCATCCATGAAATTCTCTTCTGGCTATTCTACAACTGCTTTTATGAGGGGGTTCAACTGGTTGCCGCCAAGGAACTGTCAGTCCCATCCTCTCATTCTTGTCTACTTCGCATGCATCATAGGCATGTTACACCCTCATTTTCCTCAAAATTGCTTTAAAAGATGGAATCTGGTAGGGATAAAGAAAGGGAACTAAGCTGTTCTAGGCAATTTCTGACTACAGATACCATC
>NW_020170525.1:0-9669 GCF_000524195.1 Echinococcus granulosus | reverse complement strand
GGCTGGTGTGGATACGCAGTGCCCCTCAGTGGGAGTGGGGGGTGTCACAGACCTCACTAAATCCGCGTCACAATGTGTCATTCGCGTGGCTCCAACATCAGTACGATTCATGTGCGACTCAGTTACATCAAATAATAACAATGAAGCAGGCACGTTCTGAGTGCGTCTAACTGAGGTTGCTCTAATCCGACTCTTACTCTCGCTTTCACCACAAGTAAACTCTTGCCTGAATTGCCTTGCTTTTATTTTATAACATCCTCACGCAGTCTCCTTCATGACGTGTCATTAATGTGATTCTAACTTCCACACAGATGTTCATGTCCGATGCATTTATGGAGTCAACGTGCAACCACGTGCATACAAGGCTTAGATGCATAAGCCAGCTCTGTTTTGCGATAGAAATATTAACTATTTAATAGAAAGCGATGGCAAAATCTGCAATCTTGTAGTGACATTTCTACCAAGGCCCCAAACTATGCAATGATTTTGATTGTGAAACAAGCTAAACGAAGCTCGTGCTTCAGATATCATCTTTACTTCATGACAATGATACTAACCTTGCTTTCCTAATATTGCATATCCACCCTCACTATAATTCCCATTATTACTACGCGTTTCGTTTCCATCCAACCGGTTGCATTGATGAAGGAGTTTATAACTGCAGGTAAATGGAAGAAAGGACGAAACTTCCATGGGCTGATTTTGATCACATTACCCATATTGCAAGTCGTCTTGTCCTGCTATGCATTGGCTACATTGTGCATTCCATGTTGGTGTGCCGAGTAAGACCGTCCAACAGATGTGTAAAATAGATATGCCGGCATACACGTAATGAAAGTGAGAAAGTGGGAATGGCATGAAAGCGTATCAGTGGAAAGTTTTAATGGAGAGTGTTTACTTGAAGACGAGTGGTTTGCCAATTTGCTTCCCTGAGAAATCACATGCATTTTAATACGCAAATTACACTCCAATTACACAAAACCGATTACTCATGTGGATGGAGTGAGTGTATTCAATGGTGGGAGTAGCAGAAAATCCCACTGAAGTAGACGTAAATGTTCTTCAGAAAAGCACATATGCTACTAAAAAGGAAAACCATTCCAGTAGTATGCAAGCGAAGGAAATTGAGTAATGCACAATTGGTTGCCACAATCACTGCTAAAGTTGACTAGAGCTATGCCTTTTCCACAATACTCTCTCTCTCTCTCTTTATTCGCCACTTTACTTTTAGTTTACTGTGATCGATCCAAGGAAAGATCGACGTGCCAATACTCCTTGACTTGCTGTCTCTCGATCTTGCTGACACTGCCAAATATTTACCAGTTTACTTAAAAGCTGTTTTTGTGCATTAAGAAGGTAATTCAACGGATACCTTGGTTAACAGCACAGAGATGTCAAATGGGATGTTGGAAGATGAATAGCCAATGATACCAGTGACTGCACTCGGAGTCAAATGCAGAAAAAGTAGTGAGAATGTTTGCCTCCCCCATTCTCTCGGTTAAGATGTGCCCTATCCCCGAAGACTATTAAATCACTCAGATGTAACCCAATCAAAACCATGCAGTGTGGTATGTTCTGCTGAACTGATCCGCATGTTCTGACCACCTCATCACAGTCCACCTGCTTACAAAATGGTTGACTGATGGAAGTGAATTTAGAATGCAGTACTACGTGGCTTGCAGAAGAGGAAGCGGGCAGCACACAAACCGACATGCTAAACATTGGCATTGGCAAGTTTGGTTGGGAGTCTGGCAAGCTTTAATTTGGAACAAATAAGTGCATGAATTAATTATTCATACCACCTAATGAGACTTAGAGGTAATGAACGTGAAGAGTGAGTGACGCGTCTACTGAAGAAAATTGGCGAGCAGCGATTCTCTATCCGTAGCCATGGCAATCTCCCTCGAAGAGAACGTTATACTATACCGACCAAACAATGCGTGATATGAGCTCCACACCAATCGAAGATGGTGTCGGTCGCAGTACAGCCCACCACCACGGATGTTCCAATGCAATTATCAATACCCCTCAACTGCATTCATTCACCCACCAACAAATTCATTCGTTTATTCACATAACACGGCCATCATCGCTACCCATGTGGATGGCTTCTTGACACATGCATTTCAGTTATTAATATAAGTTGAGCAATTCAACTCAACCAAACCCAAAGTACTGCAACACGTGGAATTATGTTATCCACGAAGGTCAGTGAGTGACTTGGCTTAACATCTTTGTTACAGTTAAACAAACCCATTCGTATCTCAAATGACTGCCATAATTGTAGTTGGATGTAACGCTGGAGGGCGTGTGGCGGCTGACAAACCAACTTTGCATAAGAGTCAATGACAAATCTCATGGGTAAATTATGTGCTTATCAATAAAAATGCAGCCCTCACAACTCATATTATTTGCTTCCCAAAAAAGGTTGTTGCCATTTTCCAAGGGAAAAAACGTTTCTGAGGTTCACCTGACACCATTAAAACCACATAAATATGCCTGGAATTGATGCCATTTAGATCGAAGCACTAAGCTTTGTTCTTCGAAGGTAACCAACTACTTGAGCATAAGAGCGTGCAACATCTTTCCTCGCGATGTTGTCAGCACCGCGTTTTAAGGAAGCTGAATTCAAAAGACAAGGGGCAAATGCATTCACTCAAAACCTCTACGCAAGTGTAGAGTCCTGAGATCTCCCTGAAGACGAAGAAAGACATGGTACTCAGGCAGAATACACATATTTGGCATACCAAAGTTATTGGGACTACCGGCATAGCCCAAAGGCCAGCCCACCCGGAGTGGTACAGTGGCCATGTCAAAAGTAACTCCTCACCAAAGCCAAGAGTAAAACAACCAACGTGTTACATATGCTCCTATTTATGCAGTTTTACACAAGGCCGAATGTCTCCATTTTTTCCACAATAACTAACACTTGTGTAGTCTGCAATGGCTCTATTCTATGCATTGTCAAGTGCAGAATAAATGAATCAGACCTCTGTTAAATACGCACCGTGCACCGTTTTAAGTAAACTCACCACTTTCGTTCATCATACATACGATAAATTCCACCATATGAACAAAGCGAAGATCAAGTGATTGCAGAGATTAGTGGCAAAACGAAAAAAGCCAATAGGTAAGTTAGAAACAATGCTATGCTAGGTTGATGAAAGGAATGTGTCAAAGGAAGAATATCTCACTGTTGCAAAACGAAAGATGCAACATTGACACTCGGGAATATTCATTAAACCAAAGTGGATAACCCATGCAAGCCAATCCACCTATCATTTTGCTCCCGTTACTCTTTCTACGATATGAATAATTCACGCTTTATATTTGGTCTAGCTTCTTGTCTAAGTTAATGGGAAATCAACGCTTTCTCTTTTTATGGAAGATTGTAAAAGGCAGCAAGAAACTGTCCATGTTGCAGTAGCAGTATGAGTGGTGGTGGATGTTGTTGTGATGCCAACTTCGATGTTCAAGGCATGAGGAGGGGTGGGCATTAGCCTGTCACCATTACCGAATAGCTGGCATTTGCGATAAATGCCTTTTCACGATAGCTGATAAAATTGCATTTACTAATACTAGACAGTAGATAGGAACCGCGATTATAAAACCACGTCAACTACTTATTTGTGCAATAAATGCTCAACCCACGCATTTTTTGCCTTTTGGCATTACAACATCGAAGCAACACTAAAAGTCGAGAGAATTTTTGACTGCTGTGAGGGTGACCAACCATCACACTCCAATTCATTTGAGTAGATTTGACAGTAGGCAATAAGTGTTTTTCGGATATGCAATATGTCAAATGCGACAAATGCAGGGCAGCGACCGCATGCCCTCGATCGTTTTCAACCTACTCAAGTGGCGGTTTAACACAAATAATTCTATGCATTCTATCCATTTCCTATCCAATAAATTCCTCCACCGACAACTACGTATTAAGCTATTTGCTCTTGTGAACCATGTAATGATTGAATTCGTTATCGTTGCTTTTGGCAACAGCATTCAAAATGAGAAGAGACTATTTGTTAAGCGAAAGTTGTGCAACAGATCTACCTGTCTCTTTTTACAAGGATTCGGGAACTTTTCTTAATTATCACCATGAAAACGATAATTTCCCACCGCCAAATACACAATTGGATTTCGTAGCTAAACAGATATTTGCCTTCTCACGCACGTTTCTATTTGCATTCTTGAAATCCCCTTCTCACCTTTTGTACACGCTCACTTACTCTTAATTACTTCAAGCAAATGATTGTAAACCAAGGTTGCACACCTTCTTTGTTCAAGAAACATCATCCTCCACCACACGCATTTTATGCACACACACATGCACTGTGACTGCCGCCTGCCATTAACGATGCTTCATGTCTGACTTGGTTCACCTACGATATGCCTTGCTTACATTGCGTGTTATTTGCTACGACAGCATCCATTTTAAAGTCTGTAAAGACAAAAGTCCCATTTAAAGTTGTGCCATTTGTTAGTTGATTCGCATTTCAGACAACAGCAAACCATCATTAATTCCGCAAAATATAGGCTGGATTTGCCATCCTCTTTGGTTATTCGAGGTCAAAGCTCAAGTGTTGCAAGTATTTTCATATTCCCAAAGGGACAATGGGTCGCCCCTTAATTATTTTGACCTACTACAAAGTGGGAATTATCCATACGTACTAAGTTTTCAGTGATAATCTGTGATTTGTGGAATGTTCTGTTTACCTTGCGGATGAGCTTTGGCATTTCGATGGACCACAATTGCCCAAGGTTCAAGGCTCAGCAATTTTGACGGAAGCATAAAATGGCATTCAAACGGACAATCTATGGAGCATTCCCATTGCAAACCTTTACTCAGGGTGTTACAGTGTGCCGGGAGCAGCGCCAAAGGCTTCTACTATTGTCTGAGTATTGTCTGATTCCAAGATAATGCAAGGCACCTCTCGTGGCAATATTGGCCGCTGAAATCTGCCTATGTTAAGGAAGAAATTGATAACCACCATCACGGCTTAGACGCTTCAGTGGCTGCAGACTGCCATATGCACATGATGGTAAGCAAGCTTTGACAGAAATGCCAAATTGTAAATAAGTGTTGAAAGTGGAGCTTAAATGCACAGTACAGAAGATACACTTTGATCTCCCTTTACTTCAGCACTGCAGATCACCGAGTTAACTTTGCCGATATTTCATTGGAAAGGCGATGCAAAGTAGAGGAAAGCGTTTTCTGACACGACAGGAAAAGAGGTAAATATTTGTTGCAATGCGCTTTCACTTTCAAGAAGTCTTCCCGCCATTCCATATTGCTTTGACGGAACATACACTGGCTCGGATGGGCCATGTCATTCGGGTGTACCGAAGTGTGTATCAAGACGCTTATTTGTCGGTCAAAGGACATTTTTGTTCGGCCAATGTCACTTTGATTATTTCCTTTCTCAACTATGCTGTATAAACTGGTGTTTTTAGGGGTGAGCTTGAACTCTGTCGAGTTCCCTAACAGAGTCAGCTGAATGGTGATTCAAACGACATCAGCCAGTTGAAGCAGTGAACGTAATTCTGACACACCTTGAAAGTGTCGCCAATCTTCTCAAGGATCTGGAAAAGAATGTTTTTGAAGTCATCGGCATGCCCAGCAATGCGTGACATGACTATCTCCATCAGAGGCACCTCTATCCTGCTTCCATGTAACGCAACCTCCAGTCATTGTTCGGGCATTCCAACTTCTCCCCAGTTTAAGCAGAACACATCGTCCAATTTCCAGTTTGACAGAACGTAAGCTGCTATGACGCATTGCACTTCTATGAGTCATTGATAGCTACGATTTGCTATTTTATGACTGCCGAAACCTCAATCAAAACATCCTGGTGAATGACTTTCCCCAGCCGATGTGCATTGCACCAAGTCAATTGCATTTCAGCACATAAACTACACCCATCACTCATTGTAGATGATTCCCAAATGTTGTTTGGTGAAACATTTGCACAGCACGCACACTAACTCAGTGAGCAGATAAAACTGCTGCCTCACAATAGCAGTCACTCAGTTGCGTCAATTAAACCAACCAAGTTTTACCCTGATTCACGTACAATCTGTCTTCTCAAAATCTCCCTCTTGCAGCATAGGGAGCATGTGCTGGATATTGTGAGCTATAAAACCAAAGCAAACCAATGAGACTTGACTTGAGACCGACGTGTATTTGATTGGACTCTCCTCATTGTAGTGTTGGGTGTGGGATGCGTGGGGTGTGGTAAGGGGAGGAAGGATCAAATAGTAGCATAAAAAGTGTGAGACAGAGGAATTTCGTGCTCCAGCTCATCTGCCAGTTCAACTCTAAATTCAGCATAAATACGGTTCATGGATGAAACAATATACACAAACGTCGAAGCAGGCTCCATTCCCGTCTTCCGTTTCAATCATCTGCGTCAACAGGAGAAGTTGATGGATATTGTAATAGTCGTGAGTGAGACATGCCCAATCCTCAAACCACTACTTTTAGACGAAGGAAGGGCACGAGATAGCCGCCCATCGCCTTGTCTTATGCACCCGATTCCCCCTTATTAGGGACAAAATCCTCAGTAATGAAAGCATCCGTATTGAATGGAAGAGGTTCCCTACAAAGTAGGTTTCCATTGGCTGGATGGATGCAACAATATTTAGTATCGTGAAGGCTGCGGTGGATTATGCCTATACAGGCAATGCCAAAGTGAACTCCAACAATGTCACAGGCTTATATCTACTAGCTCATAATCTTTGGTGCTCTCAGTTGATCAGATGGTGTGTTGATTACATGAGAAGCAGGTGGGCCTATTGACATGACTACGCACGTGTGAAGACGCACATTGGCCAAGGGAAGTTGGTCTTTGCCTTTTTAGAATAACATTAGACAATTTGGAGGAAATGTGGTTCATTGCAAACGCAACTGTAAACAAAGATCTCATAGATGAATGTGTGCCACTAATTGCGGTCATCTTTGAAGGCCTTAGTGACAGTAGAGTGTTTCTCCATCACACTGAAGTTGTAGGCCTCACAGCACTGTTGAATGCCCTACGACTCAGTAGTGTCACCGAAGAGACAAAATTGCGAGCAATTGCCACATGGCTTGATGCACCAATCCTCCTGGCCGATCGACGTGCTCGTGCCAGCTCCTTCGAGCACGTCCTATCAACGGTGGATTTAAAAAGGCTATCTGATACCCTGATCGTTGGAATCACCTCAGGCAAATCAGATATCAAATTCTCAGAGGAGTGCAGGTAGGTGATGTTAATGTCCTCGGGCAATGAGGCGGTTGTGATGTATTTTGCCTATTTGTTGCATTTTGCATGATTTTCTGGCCACAGGAAAATACTGGTTGACAGCTGGAAAAAGGCTCGAAGGGTCCGTGCCAGTTCTTTATATCCTTCTAACCATAGCGCCAAAAGCAACTCCACCAAGTATGAATCTTGCAGATTATCAATCCTTATTTGAACTGGGAAGAAGTTGAGCAAAGAAACCCATTTTACACCATTTGCAGCGTTGTGGAAAGTATCTTCTTCCACGCTTGGGACGAAGAATCTGCCTATGGCATTTTGGCATCGCTGCCGCAACTGCAGGATGTTGGCAATACTCGATACTGCGCGCCGTATCGGAGGAATTGCTCTGTTGCTGTCTTGAAAGGTTAGGGAGTTACTGGTAACGCCATCATTTCTCACTGCTTTGCTAAAACCGAAGGAGGTGAACAGTTATTTGCCCTACTTGCAGATAATGTGTACATAATCGGTGGGAAGGACGACGGTGGTAAATCGGTTTCCCAGGTGGAAAAGGTGAATTTGTGCAACGGCCAGATTTACAGCATAACACCAATGTCAAGTTCGCGAAGTGGGGCCTCTGCTGTAGCAAGTGAGCGCTGCATCTTTGTCTTCGGAGGGTACGACAAAACACGCAATATCATCTTGTCCTCCTGCGAGGAATACGATCCCATCATTGGCAGGCAAGCTGAATGTCACGGTGTGCAGCGCACTTTTGGGTTAACACTGACTCCCAGTCTATCAATTTGCCGTCGTATATAGATGGACTGCACTGCCCAACATGCCAACGGCTAGATACGCAAGTGGAGCTATCTACATTCCCAACGTTGGCGAACTAGTCGTTGGTGGTTATGAAGGAATAGGTAAATCAGCTTCAGATCTGCATACTGCAGAGCTGCTCCTCAATGGTGAGCCGGGCAGTGAAGGTGACCGGATATGGTGCACAATCACTCCAATGCTACAATCACGGTGCTGGCCCACAGGGGTTTATTTCGATGGCAGAGTGTTTGTTGCCAGGGGTGGTGATGACAGTGTCGAGGCTCTCACACTTTCCTCTGGCCATTGGACCCTTATTTCCAGATGCTTTGTAGTCGATTCTTACCCATTTTCAATGACCGTTTTCAGTGGGCGACTTTTGCTTGCAGGTGAGTTGGTTATACATATTTTTCATTTTGTTTGAATTGTTTGGGTTGCTCTACTTCCCTGATAACAGGAGTGGGTAGCACAGTCTTGAGGCTGTTACCCTTTCGTTAAAATTAAACCGGCCTTGCGCACAGCATTCACGTTTGATCTAGGGGTGTTCAGAAGAAGCACTTTCTCGCTGCAATATTCATTTGCCTTTCAGCGGACAATGGAACCATATATGAGCTGAGGGAGTCTACTGACAGCAAAGTAAGGCTGATGCCAACTTCGTGGTAGAGTTGAGGTTAAGAAAATAATGGATTCAAATGGCAATGGTGTTTTGCCTTTCAGGGACTGCAGCTGCCTGAATTTGTTTGGAATCCGATTTGCAAACTGAATAACGTCTCTCACGTGACGCTTATTTCCAGTAGCCCCACTAAAGGTCCTGCCTAAGTCCTGCAAGTAGTTTTGCCGCCACTGTCCTCATCTTCATTGTTACGAAAGTGATTTCTATGCGGAGCTTACCGAGGGATGCAGTTGCCACCTTTACGCGGTGTAATTACTCACCGCCTGCACTACTGATTTTTTGCACGAGGAGTGTTGATGTGTTCGCTCAATTCCACATCTCCATATCATTCAGTCGAGCAAATAAAATTCTCATATGCACAGAACACTTCTGCAGGGAAGATGGGTTAAACAATTTGACAGGCCATTAACACTGAGAGAGCAATGTTGTACTTGCCTTGTCAGGTTATCTCTTCATTTCCACTTCTACGAACGCTTATTGGTGTTGAATAGTTAGGCGAAGATGTGTTGGTGGAAAACAAAGCCTTGAGTCGTATTCAGATGCTAAAGTTGATTTAAAAGTATTTGGAATTCTTATGATAGGAACTAAGCATTGTTTACTCCTTGAATGCTGCCGGCTGTCAGGCAAATATTCTGCGTAAGATTGTCCAATTAGCTAGTTGTTGCATTGGAGAAGTTTCTATACCTGATTGACTCTCCAAGGTCAATCAGCAATCCACCATGACCCAATTCAGGTTCATGTCGGCGATGGTGGGTTGAGGTCCATTGAAGTAAAGAAGAGGGAAGGGGAAGGGAGGAGACAAGACAAGAACAGAGAAGTGGGAAACGGTTAGGAGCTATAGGCTGTTCTCCTACATCAAGAGAGGCTAATCCATTTAAACCTCAGTATGGTAAGAACGAAATTAGTTCTACTCACAGCTATGATGGAAGAGCGCTGCCAGTAGGTAAATTCGTGCCATTCGTCACG
>NW_020170526.1:189464-193226 GCF_000524195.1 Echinococcus granulosus | reverse complement strand
ATCGGTGAACGTTTTTCACACCTGAAACCTAGAAAGTAGACTTTCACGTGGTAGAATAAGTACGAATATAATACCATCATGAATGAGATTCAGGTGATGCTAGAGTAGTATATAATATTTGTGCAAAAGTTCGGATTTCACAAATCAGCCTTAGCTACGAATATCAGAGATATGGTAGATGGTAGTTGCAGCCAATGTCCGACGGATATTTTTAATACAGTTCTAGCAAACGATGAAGATTTAATGAAAAAATTACTCACAAATCTGTTCAAGTGGATATACGGAAGAGGACAAAATGACTTCGATAACTTGATTTCAAGCATAACAACTAGATACGGTTGTAGAAGTGTTGATGGTGTCGAAAGTGAGCTGCATGAAATGCAAATATTGAAGAAGCTTCTACCCTTCTTTGCTGTGATACTCTATCCAAAATTAGCCCAATGTGTGAAGACTTGCCTAGCCGAGACGCCAGCTGAAAGCAAGACGGAATTCATTGGAAGAAGTGTTGTTGAAGACTTCGAAAATGCCGATTTTGACTTACGCACGATGAAACAGTTTTTACTTCTCTTCGCTGAGCTGCTCTATCCACAATTATCCCAATGTGTCAAGACGTGCCTATCCGAGGCTCCGTGTGATTTGAAGTCGGAGGAAGTTATTGGAAGAAATGTGGCTGAAGACGTCGAAAGAGACAGTTTTGAATTACGTACGATGGAAGCAGCTTCTACTTTCCTTAGCTGAAATGCTCTATCCTCAATTAACCCAATGTGGTAAGACGTGCCCAGCTGAGACATCAACTGAGTCGAAGCCGGAGAATGTAGTGGAAGAAATGTGGCTGAAGACGTCGAAAGAGACAGTTTTGAATTACGTACGATGAAGCAGCTTCTACTTTCCTTAGCTGAAATGCTCTATCCACAATTAACCCAATGTAGGAAGACATGCCCAGCTGAGACATCAACTGAGTCGAAGTCGGAGGAAGGTACTGGAAGAAGTGCGGTTGAAGCAGTCACAGAAGAGGGTATTGAAATAAGTACGATGATGCAGCTTTTACTCTTCTTAGCTGACATGCTCTATCCACAATTATCGCAATGGGTGAAGACATGCATAGCTAAGACTCCGTGTGAGTTGAAAGCGGAGGAAGCTAGTGGAACAAGTGTGGTTCAAGAAGCTGAAGTGGGTGGATTTGAAACTCGAGCGATCAGGCAGATTTTGTTCCTCATCGCTGAGATGCTCTATTCACAATTAACCCAATGTGGGAAGACATGCCCATCCAGGAATCCATGTGAGTTTAAAGCAGAAGTCTGTGGAAGCAGTTTGCTTGAAGAAGTCGAAGTGGAGGCTGGAAAAATAGGAAAGATTAGGCAAATTCTACCCTTTTACACTGAGATGTTCTATCCAAAAATAACCAACTGTGTAACGACTTGCGTAGCCCAGATACCATGCTTGTTGAAGGTAAGGAAATTCATAGGAGGAAACGCCGTAAAAGAAGTAGAATTAGAGGAGTCTGAAGTTTGGAAGATACAAAAAGTTCTACTCTTCTTCGCTAAGATGCTTTGCCCAAAACTGTGCCAGAATGTTGAGACATGTTTTTGTGAGACGCCGTATGTGCTAAAAGTAAAGAAATTCATTGGAAGAATGGTTAAAGAACTCAATTTGCAGGAATGTGAAGTACAAAAGATGAAGAAGGTTCTAATATTCTTTGCTGACCTTCTCTTTCCACAATTGGCCCACTGTCTAAAAGCATGTGCTGCTGAGACCCCGTGTGCTTTGAAGGTGGAAATCATTGGAGGCAATGTGGTAGAAGAATTCGAATTATAGTATCGGTGAACGTTTTTCACACCTGAAACCTAGAAAGTAGACTTTCACGTGGTAGAATAAGTACGAATATAATACCATCATGAATGAGATTCAGGTGATGCTAGAGTAGTATATAATATTTGTGCAAAAGTTCGGATTTCACAAATCAGCCTTAGCTACGAATATCAGAGATATGGTAGATGGTAGTTGCAGCCAATGTCCGACGGATATTTTTAATACAGTTCTAGCAAACGATGAAGATTTAATGAAAAAATTACTCACAAATCTGTTCAAGTGGATATACGGAAGAGGACAAAATGACTTCGATAACTTGATTTCAAGCATAACAACTAGATACGGTTGTAGAAGTGTTGATGGTGTCGAAAGTGAGCTGCATGAAATGCAAATATTGAAGAAGCTTCTACCCTTCTTTGCTGTGATACTCTATCCAAAATTAGCCCAATGTGTGAAGACTTGCCTAGCCGAGACGCCAGCTGAAAGCAAGACGGAATTCATTGGAAGAAGTGTTGTTGAAGACTTCGAAAATGCCGATTTTGACTTACGCACGATGAAACAGTTTTTACTTCTCTTCGCTGAGCTGCTCTATCCACAATTATCCCAATGTGTCAAGACGTGCCTATCCGAGGCTCCGTGTGATTTGAAGTCGGAGGAAGTTATTGGAAGAAATGTGGCTGAAGACGTCGAAAGAGACAGTTTTGAATTACGTACGATGGAAGCAGCTTCTACTTTCCTTAGCTGAAATGCTCTATCCTCAATTAACCCAATGTGGTAAGACGTGCCCAGCTGAGACATCAACTGAGTCGAAGCCGGAGAATGTAGTGGAAGAAATGTGGCTGAAGACGTCGAAAGAGACAGTTTTGAATTACGTACGATGAAGCAGCTTCTACTTTCCTTAGCTGAAATGCTCTATCCACAATTAACCCAATGTAGGAAGACATGCCCAGCTGAGACATCAACTGAGTCGAAGTCGGAGGAAGGTACTGGAAGAAGTGCGGTTGAAGCAGTCACAGAAGAGGGTATTGAAATAAGTACGATGATGCAGCTTTTACTCTTCTTAGCTGACATGCTCTATCCACAATTATCGCAATGGGTGAAGACATGCATAGCTAAGACTCCGTGTGAGTTGAAAGCGGAGGAAGCTAGTGGAACAAGTGTGGTTCAAGAAGCTGAAGTGGGTGGATTTGAAACTCGAGCGATCAGGCAGATTTTGTTCCTCATCGCTGAGATGCTCTATTCACAATTAACCCAATGTGGGAAGACATGCCCATCCAGGAATCCATGTGAGTTTAAAGCAGAAGTCTGTGGAAGCAGTTTGCTTGAAGAAGTCGAAGTGGAGGCTGGAAAAATAGGAAAGATTAGGCAAATTCTACCCTTTTACACTGAGATGTTCTATCCAAAAATAACCAACTGTGTAACGACTTGCGTAGCCCAGATACCATGCTTGTTGAAGGTAAGGAAATTCATAGGAGGAAACGCCGTAAAAGAAGTAGAATTAGAGGAGTCTGAAGTTTGGAAGATACAAAAAGTTCTACTCTTCTTCGCTAAGATGCTTTGCCCAAAACTGTGCCAGAATGTTGAGACATGTTTTTGTGAGACGCCGTATGTGCTAAAAGTAAAGAAATTCATTGGAAGAATGGTTAAAGAACTCAATTTGCAGGAATGTGAAGTACAAAAGATGAAGAAGGTTCTAATATTCTTTGCTGACCTTCTCTTTCCACAATTGGCCCACTGTCTAAAAGCATGTGCTGCTGAGACCCCGTGTGCTTTGAAGGTGGAAATCATTGGAGGCAATGTGGTAGAAGAATTCGAATTATAGTGGTACGAAATTCGGACGATGAAGCGGCTTTCACTCTTCTCATCTGAAATGCGTATTTCACATCGTCTAGAACATATTTCCTACAATCCACCAAAAACTGCTGATTTCTAAAATTTGTCTCGCTTGAGTAT
>NW_020170526.1:185819-189364 GCF_000524195.1 Echinococcus granulosus | reverse complement strand
ACAGGACCGACTACTCCTTTTTGTCTCGAAGAATTGAAAAACAAAACAAAATAAGCCCAAGTGGATGAATGCAACGATAAGTCTAACACACGAAATTTGGTTACTGTTGAGAGAAGAGATGCTTTATACAGGCAAATAGTAGAGTTACAACTGTACAATTAGATGTGAAAAACCTAAAGAAACTGCGCAGCTCGTGCCAATTTACCACTGCAGCGGATGTTGAAACGAGCAGCCGGATGCCCTGTACGTCCGTTGCCAAGTTCTAGTAAGTGTGTGCTGGAAATAGAGTGCAGAGACGATTGTTCGCTCCACACTCCTTCTTCGCCTGTTACCTTCGTAAGGCATCTGAACTTTTTCACCACTGGAGGCTCCTTCTTCCCTTCCCCATTCCCCACCTCTCCGCAGCGACCGAGATCCCCACTTGTTCCGTCAACAACCACGCTGCTGCGTTCTCCGCATTTTCGCTTCTCTCGTTTTCGTGACATTGAAACCTCTTTTGAAGTGTCGCAGATTCTCCGAGGTTGCATGTCGATGTTTACTAGATCCCCCTTTTGAGATTCAATACATTTGTTCATCAGAGCATCCTCAGATGAAACAAACTTGACTTTTGGTGCGATGGAAGCATTGGAGAAACTGTCAAAACCACCCGCACGAACGAAAACTCGGGATAAGGCCTCCTGGTAAACGTCTGACCATAAAAGCTCGTCAATTTGTGTAGTCTGGTAGGCGGCTCCAAGACCTCTTCGACTGAACTTCATCGATGCTTTGATTGGTTCGGAAATGCCGTCCTTATTCTTTCCTAGACCATCGCCTAATTTAAAATGCATGATAACATACAATGGCTATCGTGAATGGGAAGCAACCACAAAAATAGAAGATGGATAACCTGGTTTAAGGGTTAGATGAATATAGTTGGAGTATCAAAGAGCTAGGACTAGTGAAAGTACAAAATTCGTACCCACCTCAAGAAGGCGACGAAATGAGCACGTCTACTTTACCTTATAAGTCAAAAAATTGCCTCATAATCGCAAAATCTCGACTGGTGAAAGATAAACTACCACACTACAAAGGATCATTGCAATTTACTACGGAGGGGCATTATTCAATGTCAAAACCAACCTTCAGACCACCCAAACTTCTTCAATTGGTTTACGGCAAAACTTGAAGGACCACTTGACATATCTTCCTGCAATAGAGCAAAAAATAGAAACCGATTACTTGTTTGAAACTCAGAAATACTACACTCATGGCACGTTGTTTTGCAAAATACATATGTAAACAAATTTGCTGGTACGTTCAGCCTTCGGTGCGTTTGTTCAAAACAAACAGGAAGTAAAATGCACAGACCCTAACCCGAAAATAGGAAGCATGCGTACCTAAAAATGGATGTAGAATCAAGCATACGCACACTTGAAGATCCTTCCACGATGAAAAGTGGGCTAAGATCCGTTAAGTCTCGTTGGCCAGTAAATATCCAAATAAGGACACCTAGATGCAACTTCATAGATTTATTGAGACAAACGCAAAGAACTGATGTTACAAAGTGATAGCAATGATCAAAAGCACAAAAGGCACCAATGCAGCGAATTTCGCACAGCGCAGAATTTGAATGACTCGCCGACTGCCGGCCAGAGCCAAACAAAAATAAGGATGCTGTAAACTTTTACTTTTATTGGTTTAATCTGATATATTTAATTAAATTCGTTTGTACCCTATGCAGTGAAAAGTCAAGCTAAGTTGTTTACTATTCTGTCTTTATGTAACGTCTACTCTCCCATTCACGGGGATTTATTTTTAAGCACTCAGTACTTTAGTGCTGTACTGTAGAATTTCACCATTTTGCCTAATTTCAATTAAATTAGTAACCATCTGTTAATGTGACTTTTGCCCTTAGCCTGTACTTAATGGAGAAAAAAAGGCTCCATCGTACTTTTCTCTGAAGTACGCAATCAGCTAAATTACCGCACCTGATGAGCATCGAGTGCATTCATTTTTGCAAGATTTATTAATTGTTAAGCACTTTGTCTAGCTTTTCGTGGGTTTAAAGCACAAAACCTTGATTTGTTATTTAAGTCTGCTTAGCAGGCAGTTAATCTGTTGGCAAGTGTGGTAAAATGGTAAAGTTCTTGCCCGATTGGTATGTGATGGCAAACAACTGTGATCCGTAGGCTTTGACACGCCAACTTTGTGAGTCAGAGCATGCTCCTGCCCTCCTACTGTATTACGCATGTTTCGAAGCGTAGTGATTGTGCCACGAGGGAGACGACTTCATCACTGAGCACGGCCTTGTTGTTTTCCCCATTCGCATATGCCCTGGTTTCGACGTTGAAGCCGATTTGCTTTATCAGCTTAAAAATCAGCTCATCAAAGGCTCGATGATTGTTTACTAGTTCTGTGGTGTCAACTGCCATTTTTCATTTCACTAATATGACATTCGCTGAGTTTCGATAAAGGCATACTTTTGGGGGGTTAAGTGGTGGCGTTTGCTCAATAGTTTAGAAGTAGTTGGGAAAGCTGTGGCGCTACTCATTTGCAGCCTTAGCCTTTTTTTCTTGACTCGCATTTGTTGCCCTAGATCTGTGCATCATATTGCAGTAAAAATGCTCCCGAAGGAGTCTGTAAACCTGCTCCACCTAATGCTTAATTATGTGACGGAATTGACACTGCAGACTGGGTGACTGCCGACTTCTCAACAAGGTGACCTTTCCCAAATTCCTTTGTCTTGCATTGTTCTGTTTAAGTAAGGAGCAGATCAACCTGAGTTTACCATCTTATTATGCTCAATTTTGTCTTCCAGTTTTAGAAGTAGCATTGGCGAAGTTCTAGTTACTACGTCTAAGCTTCGACGGTCGTGACGAATATGTAGAGAATCCTGACGGCGGTATTTCGAATAACGTATACTCTCAACAACTGCCCCAATCTCGTGTTATACAGGTATTATATTACCAGCGGGTTCACACCTCACTTGAATCATTAGGAAGGCTCATTACGGAGTTGTTTATAGTACCTACGTGAAGATGTTAGGTACATGAATAAGCCGTACACCCTCCACACATTCACTATCTGAATGGAAACCACATATATTGAAGGCTGGGCAAGGCTGGGCAGTGCTAAATTGGGAGCATAACAGCAAGGAGAGATAGAGGCAATCGTTAGCTCCATGGGGTAATTTATGCTTTTGTTTTCTTTTATTATGTCGTGATTAAAAATCCTCTCATTTGCGGAGATATTTTTGTACTTTTTTGCCAAGTCAAGGTTCGTTTTGGGGTTCAGAGAGCCTTATAATAGCGGTAGCTAAGGTTGCATCTGAGATCGCCAAGAATGACGTTGAAGAATGCTGAGTACTAAGTTTATATTTTATTTCACTGTATGTTGGTCTACCCTAGACTTGGAGTCTGCGGAGAGTGTTCACAAATTGTGCATCCGAACTGCGACATGGTCTTCGGGGCATGCCAGTAGTATTCCAATACTTCTATTGTTCTTTAACTTGTTGCGACATCTGGCAAGAGCTCAAGGTAGCTATTCTCCATTAAAGTACATGAAAG
>NW_020170526.1:184307-185719 GCF_000524195.1 Echinococcus granulosus | reverse complement strand
CTGAGAGGCTTGGGGCGTAGCCGAAGGGTCACGATCCAACCTGAAGAGCCTGAAGAGTGTTCAGAGCTAAGCACGCTGTTGATTTAAATCTCACATCATTACAATACGATATAACCAGTGTTGTTGTTTTTGAAGTACTTATTTCATCTAGAATTTCCAATGCAGGGCACTGTTTTTCACAATTTCTTATTCAAACTGCAGGTAAGTGGATAAAAATAGCGTTTCTGTTTAATAGCATTATCAATAGCAACTGCCATTTTCGGGAGCCATGACCTGTCGAAAAATTTTAGCAAGTTTCCATTGTTGTTTAGACACCAAGCCTTTAATTACCAACTTAAATTTTATCCTTAATTTTTCTCAAATCATTTATTTTATCCGGTGGTTATATATTCATTCATTATGCATTATTTTAGCTCCCTAAGACCTCCTGGAAGTCGTAAAAAGCCAAAGTACTGTGAATGATTACATTTTACTAAGGTACAGCATTGTCGGAAGGTCATTGGCATACCCTGTAGGTCAGCCACCAGAGCGGGAGCATAATCTCCTAGGGAAGAAGTGCCTGCGTGGCCAGACACCCAATTAATCGGAATTTTAAATTGTTACCTAAATTTCAAGCATATGCCTAGGAAAACCTTTGGGTTTAAACATACTCTATAACAGGTATTCCCCGAAACATTAAATAAGTATGCCGATTCAGAAGAGTGGTCCATTCCTGCCGCGAATGGGGACTGGACTGTCATAAGAATGGCTTTTCGGTTATACCATTGAAAGAACGAAGGAAAAGGGAGATTTCGCGTATTCAAATTTACTCTAGAACAAATGTTAAGTCATTGCACACCCCTCTTCTTTCAAGCGCTGTTCCCAATGCTCCCCGTGGTTGCTCTTTCGCTTTGGTCTCAGCAAGTGCTTGTGTGGAACACAATCAACCACGAGACATTGCATGCTGTTGTTCTGGTTGGGATTTCAAAATATCACTTCCTCTGTAAAGCAAAATCTATTAAAAGTGTATTTATTTATTTATTGAAGGAGAGGTGGTAAAGGTTGGGTGATTTTCCGCCTGTGAATCACTTTTTGTACAAACGTTTGTCTAAAAGTCCACTAGAAGGGGAATTTTGTGCTTACCTGTACTAGTATAAAATGTCTCGCTTAGGAACCTAAGCCATGTCATTATTAATCTTGGTTTCAATTTCTTGACACCTGGTCGGTTTATTGTGCAAAGCATAAATTTGGGCAATTGCCGAAAACAGGCGGTTTTGTAAATCTTCTGTGGTGAGCCTTCCAGCTTCATTTATCCAAAGTAAATGTCTTCCTTCTCTGGTGCTGAAATACACTAGCAAAAGGACCAGATCGAAGTTGCTTTTCACCTGAAATGGGTTCATCCGTCAGTGTAGCTCCCAAAGTCCTCCCTGAAG
>NW_020170526.1:145026-184207 GCF_000524195.1 Echinococcus granulosus | reverse complement strand
CCATGACATGGTATACACGTAGTTCGTTATTAACATTTAAAAGGCCAGGGCGACCACAGGGATAGCAGGAAAACTATACTGTCTGGACAAAGTACAAAAAGCCAAAAAGATGATTCCTTTTGGGTCAACATAACTTTAAACATGCACTAATTCACTGCACTTTTGTGATACTGTTAAAAACCTGTTAACAAAACGCTTTGCTAGTAACAAATTCTGAATATTAGCACTCATTTTCAGCCTCATTTATCCCCAAAAATGCACGATTTAAAGTTATTTCGATCATTTTTCTGCATAAATTTCTATATTTTATGACGCACCCCTTCACCTTTATACCAAATCCCCTTTACAATCGGCAAAATTTTTTTACTTATGAACTTATAATCCTCATGTCTCTTCTGTTTTCCCTCAATTGTTACCTGTAAAGCGACTAAGTAATTGGACTGGCATTGGGATGCGTCAGTCTGCTGACAAGTGAACACTAGAGTTGGCATTTGTGAGACAGGCACTACTGTTTAATCACCAGCTATATTGCTAAAATTCTCATTAAAAGAGACCATGTCTTTCAAGCATTAAATGAATATTTTCACACTGTAGGATACCACCTATAGATCGACAAAAAAAGCCGGACAGCTACCTTTATGAATTTAAAAATATTGTTTTTTGAGATAAACCCCTGCTACATAGGTTAACTGCATTATTGCAAACTTAAGATTAGTGAAGTAGGATTTGTAATTAGAGCGACCACTTAAGCAGAACTGTTTATCCTTGAAGGTGTATTAAAACCTGGAATTCACATATTATAACAAAGCAAGAAATGTTGCACACTCATCAGAAAATGAAAAAATTTTCCGTCGGATTTTTATGGGTGCTTTCGTCAGCTTCAGCTAGTTCACAGTGAGAACAATAAATTTGGTTCCACAATAGCACGTTAAAGTGTTTATTTGTTTAGATCAACTAGTCCTTATATCAATCAACAGTTTTCCCATTCAGACGCAGTAGTTTGCATGATTAATTAAGAGAATTGGAGAGGGAATTATGTGTACGTGACACACGCCGCCTGCCGCTCCAGCAAACGAATGTTGGTGATGATGCCAGCTGCGGCTTCCTGCACCTGCTCGTCCGCTGACCCCGCCATTGCCGTCAGCTCCTCGCAGATGTCCGCCTCCCAGATGCGCGTTACATTAGCAGGCAAGCGGCTGATGCCGTAGAGCGCTCGAACCGCCGCGTCCCGCAGCTGAGTGGCGCTAATGCCGCCTTCCCCTCCTACGCTACTTGTGGAGGAACGGAAAACGGCAGCCAGCATGGGCACGCAGTTTGCACGCCCCAGGTACTCGGCATTCTCACCGAAGTATGAGCATGCGGCGATGGCGCGCACCACGCTGATCTTCAGAGCCTCTGAGTAAGCAGCAGAGAGGATTCGGGCGAGTCCTTCGATCACATCCAGATCCGACATGATTGCTAGGGTGTTCTTGTCTCTCGCCATCTGCGCGATTGTGTCGAGTGCTGCAATCTGCGTGTCCTCTTCGGTAGACATAGAGGCGATGAAGGAGACAATGGTAGCAGGTGCGTTGATCAGTGGCTTGAGCAGAAGTCCCACTTCGTCCGAGTTCGCCAAACATGCCTCGATAGTGCGCAGTGCCTCACATCTCGATCCACCTGTCTCGGTCGCCATGTAAGCAAAGAGGATTCGTAGACCTCCAAAGTTAACAAACTGTTGTTGCAGTTTTTGGTGCTTTAACAACACTCGCAAAGAAATGCACGCAGCTGGGGTGAGATTATTTATGGCAAGGCGCAATAACACTATCCATGGCTTGACCCCTTGGGCCATCTTTGCGATAAATTTAAGTATTTCAGGTATCTGGGCAGCGACGGCGATCGCATGAAGACAGTTAAACACAATCTTCTCCGCTCTATCCAGACCGTTGAGTTTGACTGAGGCGGTGGTAACAGGGCGACAGAATGGACCAAATAGTCGTGGTAGCTCGATGATTAAGCGTACCAAATCACTATACACCTGCTTCTCTTGGAGAATCATTGCATTCTCCCGAGACAACGAAGTCTTCCAAATTAGATCGGTAATACCAACCAGAAGGGTTTCGTGCAATATACCTAGAGCCTGCTCCCGCTCCCTCTGTTCTGCAGTCCTTTCACCGCGTGTATTCTTCAAGTTGCCCCCCTTCTGCATCGAGAAAGTAATCTTCTGATGCTGTCCTGTGGCTTTAGCCTCAACGCGATCGCGACCGCGAAGAAGGGAAGTGACAAAGCCTTCTTCATCGAAAGGCTGACCACGCGTCATGCAGGTTATGCGGATGCTCTCAAGTGCCCCGTTAGCGTTTCTCAACTCCCAACGCAGCATTCGTACAATCGTGTCGAGCCCATTCATTTTTCGTATGCCCTCGCGAATGTCTCGCTCGTTTGCGCATTGGGCTAATGTGAATGTACACGGTAGTTTAACAGCTAGAGTAGAATTTCGAAGAGATTCCAGCAGATGAGGCAGAATCCCTTCTGTTAGAACGGCAATGCGAAAATAGGTCTCCACACAACATGCTTGCAGCGTAGACATTACATGTTGGAGAACGTCAGTATGAGCTAATGGAATGAGGACTGCAAAGACAGACACTATTCCAGTCTGGCGCAAAGCCAACCTACCCTCGGCGTTTTTAGAGACGGCGCACAATACCACACCAAGTACCTTCAACAGGCTATCCGTCGTGCGTCTACTGGAATCGACCTGCTGTTCCAGGCGATTAAGTTTAGCTCTCAGAGCGTTTTCAGGGCTCGTGTTGAAGGCCAATGTCATGCGAACTTTACGTTCGTAGTCCGCGTGTATTTCAGTAATCTTCCTGGTGTTCTCGTCTAGGAGGCAAACGATTGGTTTAATGGCATCCATGCGGGCTAATAGGACACGAACCTTCTTGAGGACGCAGAGGTTACCTATGATTCTCCCTGCTGAGCGTTTCATATGGATGTTAGGATGATGAAGGTTGGTAAGAAGGGGTTTCACACCACCCAAATGGACGATGAGGCGAGCGAAATAGATGATTGTGGAGACTTTATCGAGCACACGCATGGCAGCAACCTGAACAGGTGGGTCGTCCACAGAGAGGAGATTCAGCAGTAATGTGGTGCAATGCGAGGCCTCAAAGGCCTGAGCCACCTCCTTAGAGTGGAAATTCATATGGCGAATGTAGATGAGGGTGATGAGAGTGCCTTGGCGGTTAGTGGCAAGGAAGTAGCGGAAGTACTTGAGGAATTGCAGGTAGGTATAAGTGATGCGAGATTCCCCTTGGTTAAGCAGAATCGACTCTGCAAATTCCATTCGCTTGACGTCTTCTTCCTCTTCCGAACTCATTTCCCCTAACATCATCGATCTTACTGCGTCCTTAGTTCCGCTTTCTGTCTTCTCCTCCCTAATCCCATCCCCCCATCGTTTATCCTCCTCTTCCTTCTTCAGTATGGCATGGTGGACTGCTCGGTTTCGAAATTCCAGACGTTCTGCAGCTCTTCGGGTACGAGAAACTGTATCCTGAAAGTCACCCAAAAGGACTCGATGATTGATGTGAGCCTGAATTCCATGGACACCGCGGATAACGGGACCACTGGGCGAGACAGGGGCATCGAGGCGCAGCAAGGAGTTTATTATTCGTCTTCCGCCTTTTTCTGGTGATCCCTGCCCTGGAGCGTGGGTGGGTCTTCGAAAGAAGAACTGAGAGACGACACTCATCAAAACCAGCTGTGGCAATAGGATGGAATTACAGCTGGAAAAATCTATAAACCTACGGAGGGAGACTGTGAGCAGGGATGTTCTCTCAATTTCAAATTTGAAATCGCATTTAAAAAAACTTGGAAGTCAGTATTATTTTTGCACACAATTGCTTGAATATACCTTTTAAATGACATGCGGTTAATATACACCAGGCTTGTGGATGAACGAACGACACCAATCCCTAAGGACGAGGAGGCAAACGCTGATCTCTCACAAAGCTTGAACAATCCGGAAACGTCTTCACCCCTCCCCTTCCCACTACACAAATACAAAAGGTCTTTTTCTAGTCATTCTTCCCGATTAAAGGACTTGAAGCAGTGTAAATACTACGCTTTTTATTAATTTTTCTTAAAAGTATGTGAAGGATAAGCGACAGAAGCGTAAGATTACTCTCAAATAAGTCTACGGTATGGTGCTGAAGTATGTACTATGCATAGCAATAGCGCAGTGACTTGATGTTTTGTTGAACTTTGTGTTACAATATGGGGGCACTTAATTCTCTGCGGGTTGTACTTCGGCTCGAGGCATGGCCTTGGGGTCTTGAAAGAGAATCGAAGCGCGCTCTACGTCGGAAACATTGCCCGTTATTCACTCATCGCTTTTTCCAAATGTAAGCAGGTCAGCTACAGCGGCTTGACCAAGGCCAATGAAGATTTGGTGGACGTGGCTGCCACTGCTTGTTCATTCATGAACGCACAACCACAGAACCCCGTCAACCTCCTAAAATTTGACCACTTAAACTATGTAGACGTCCCTTCGGCAGCATGCCTCAATCCGCCCTGGCTGCTCACACCGCTACGGCCTCAGCCCCTGACTTGAAGACCATGGCCCCCACTCCACCTACAGATCAGGCCAACTACATGGATTGGCAACTTAGTTTTATGATTTACAAAATTCCAGACATGACACCAATCCTGTGAGCTCTTTTCTAGATGTTGGAGAGAAAGAGAAGGTATACCTCTACAGCGAGAAAGCAAGTAAACCCAACTTTAAGCCTAGGAGTTGCAACAACTCCAACTTAGTGGTTGGAAAGTGGGGACGTTCCATACGGGCTTAGAAGTCCATTAGGTCCTAAAATGATCATTTTCGGTATTGATAGAATGAAAGTAGCAAAAGCAGCTCCATTTTCAAAAAATGGAAGCATTTTGGAAAAAGTAGTGAGAAGGGCAGCTGAGAGGGTCTATGCTTTAAGTGCAGCTTTTGTTTGCTCCTGTTGAAATCGCTGTTGCAGTTTCGTGATCTGCTCCCGGTGGTTATCCCGCTCCTTCTCCATCGTCTTCATCATCTCATCATTTCGCTTCCTGTAAAGACCAAAAAACATTACTGAATTCGCAAAAATGACTATTATGAAGCAAAACCTCTCGCTTGCACTGCTGAATCAGCACGACGCATGTGTTAGATTAAAATGCGGCGGATAACGTGATTTTCATCTTCCCGGAATACACGGACGCTATGAATGACGAGGAATACTGACTCACAAACTGAGCAGGTCCACATCTACCACTGGCGCTAGTTGGAATCGCTTAACTTGATTAAAACGAAGATTCTGTACTCCATCTTCGAGATATATTATAATTTTCTCCCCAATTTTTGGTAAATGATTCCTGACCCCGTCGACCGAACTGGACATTTTTGACAATATTACTAGGCAGAATTTTTCCTCACTCCACAGAAATGGAAGCGTTTTTGCTAGGAGGGATTACTCAACTTGTTTGCAACTGAGACTCTGTATTCAAGCTTAGTGATATAACAGCACTTTTTTCTCTAAAAAGGGCGGAAAACTGCCACGGTTTAAAAAATGCTGTCAGAATTCATCCATGTATAAAGCCATTATAAAGTAATGCATTTCCTTAGCTGTTTAAATATTACTGGTTGCTGATGCTTTTTCTTCGTCATTTAAAGTGTCAGAAAAAAAATTAAAATGAGTAAAAAGTTCATCAATGGACATGCAACAATCTCCAAATAGCCATTTGTTATCATTCATATAGGGATCTTCGCACAACTAGCCATGAATTGAGAAAAAGTATTCCTGTCAAGAAAACAAATTTTCCCATCTTTTTATATTGAAAAGAATAGACGACGTGATAACCCTAAGAAATATGAATACGCACAGCGGATATGCAACCAAATGGAGACCATACATATTTAGGAGGTATACTGCTATAAAACTAAGTGATTACGAGCAGAATATTCTCCTATTGTGGAACTACATGCCTTTGGATTGAACGACTGCTGAATATCACCCAAAGGAAGCTCAATTTAGTCGAGTGCCGCGTACAATTACGCAAGACTTAAATGCCTAAATGCGTATTTTTATTATGAAGGCTGATTAGCACAATAGAAGTTAATGGTCTAAATTTGTGGATTAAAATGCAAATGCATAATCTCAAGTCAACAATCATCATATGGTCAACAGAGGCAAAAAACGCACTAAAGTTGACTCCATTTTCCTATTCAGACTTCATCAACCACAACACACAAGGTGTTTTCGAACACTCGCTTCCGTAGTTTCGTTTAAATTTACGGTTGTAATCAAAAAACATCAGAAATGATACACTTCGGAACGAATGTTCAAGTAATCCAGAAATTTGACAGATCCTCATGGATTACTTGATGACGATTTCCAGATTAAAACCCACTTTCATGAGCAAAGTAACACCTTCCTTGCAACGTTGCGCACTACAAATTCCATCTTGCTGACTACACCGTTGGGGAGCAATACAGTTTCGCCCACTTTGGGGGAAGGCATAGTTTAGAAGTGCAAGTTAAATGAAATACCTTAAAGTATTTTTAATACACGGTATTCAACATCAACACCCATAATATGTTGAGCTGCGATTGCATCAGCCTCAAAACCATTTTAAACGACGTGCAAGTGCGCCATACCGCCACCACTAAGCACAATTTGCCGAAACAAAGGCTACAGTATCGAGAGGAAAAGAGGAATAAAAAAATGTAACCCTTGCCTAAGGCATTCTTGAACATTTTGAAGCTGCATGATACAAACGACCGCAAACAGGCAGAGTTAAGGAGTAAGCAAAATGCAAAGTGAAAACCAGGACCAGTCTAACCCAATAAACTGTAGATCAAGTAATTTAAGTGAGCTGAAGAAATCAAATAAATCCGGACTAACTTAAATGAAACTATCAAGGAAAGGTGTGAGGTAACAGGAACTCAGATTGTAGGGACTTGGCTGGATTCAAGCATATTTACGCAACTCACATCTCATCCTGAATGAACTTGAGGCGCTTTTTGACGGTGTCCCGGGCCTCCTCCAGGCTCTGCTCCACCAAAACTGGCCCTATAAGCTTAAAGACCTTATTGTCCTCCGTCAGCTCCTCCAAATCCTTGTCCACGTTTTCATTTTCCGACAGCTGACCTGCCAACTGCTGGTAGGCCTGCAGGCGCTTCTGGATGTTGCTTTCAACCTCCTGCAGTTTCTCCACCTCTTTTGTCAGTGACTTGTAGACAGCCTCCATGTGTCTGTATGCTAGGTACAAATCCGTAATGTGTGGCAATTATACAATTTCAGATAATAATTCCAGTGCAATTACACAGTTCTTACTAGGGTATGCGCTAGAAGCCGACCCCCAAACAAACATGCTGGAATTAGTAGAAAATTATTTTATTGGAACTGCAGGCTAGATTTTTATGGGTGAAGTAGGGATCCATGCTAGGAATGCTAAGCAAGTGAAAGTTTCACTGGCAAATTATATCATATGCAATCATGACTCATTAAAGCCAAGGCCATAACTACCTGATCAAATTCACCAAAAAGTAATGCTCGAAAAGGACTATTAAATCCAACTACAACCGACAGGAGTAGCAAAACGTGCAAGTCCAACTGAAAAACTTCTCGCACTTTCAAGTGGATATTTAAACGGTGGCGCTGCACACTTAAGGCCACGAGAACAGTCTGACCAATTGAATAGATGCATCATAAAAAACCATAGCAGCCCACAGTAATTCGCAGGGAAAATAAGAGTTAAAACGGAGTACACATTGCCTTAAAATCTAGTTTGACTGAATAGGAGGGACTCGAATTTAGGATTTTCACGGAACTTTTAGCCTAAAGTAGTTAGATGACGACTCAGTTTACAGTAATACAATTATTCATAAATCACCTTATATGTGGCTCCCAATAATCCTAATATTTAAAGATCTGCTGCACAGGCCTATCTAAAAATATGTTGTATCCTGCCCACTTGCAAACTAATGGCAAATAAACATATGCGAAAAGGAAGGCCTTATGATCAGCACCGATTAGGCGCAACCGGTAATTACTTAACGCAGCCACAAAGGAATTTTAGGATTTGTTGTGCCTACACTTTAGAGTCAAATGACTTTCACAATGCAGGAAAAATAGTGATGGTCAATAAATACATTGCTGATGAATTTCTGAGCCAGTGATAACACAGTTAGAAAAGGGCAATTTTTTCTATGCATATGCAGGGTCAAGAGTAGATGATATTACCAGTTCTGAGAATTGCAAAAGTAGGAGGTTCAGTTCTACTCCTCTCATTTGTCCATTCAGTAAATAGGTCATGGGCTGTTTATTTTCTGGATTGGGATTATGTAATTTAGTCATTGGAAGAGAAGAAGGTTGGGTGTTCTTGAATCGCGTCAATTTGCTTTTTTCAGTTAAGGCAGTGCACGCTAATTTAGGTTGTTGGCGTATTGATAGCCGCCGATTTGTTTTGCGCTTTGTTGCTAAAGTGGGTTATTCGAGTCTCTTTCGTAGTTGTCTTAGAATGGATGAGGTCAGAAGCTTCAGTTTAGAGGTTCCTGTTGAGTTTTTACTGATCTTTTTAGCTGAAAACACTTTTATCAAGTTCGTTGCCAATGACGAAAACAAAGATGACATCCATTGCTGGTGCTGCTATTCGAGCGAGCAAATTCTATAAACATGTCGTTAAACTGGTCGAAGAGTTCATTCTCAGGTGCACATCAAGATTTAAGCTTCCTGGATTGTTTATCGTAGATGCGATTTTGCGTCAGTCAAGGCTTAGTAGTCTTGATAGGGACCTGTATGGTCCTCGATTTATGCGAAATATTGATACAGTATTTTCTGCGCTCTCCCAATGTTTGCCTGAAGACAAGTCGATGGTCTCACGAATACTCCAATTATGGAGGGAGAAATGCGTCTATCCGGGGGATCTTATTACAGTTTTGCAAGATTTGGTTAATGACCCCGACAGTCCTGAACTTCATGCATCCGGTACCCTACTTTTTGTATTTTTTCATGTTAACTAGCACGGAAGATAATCTCGAAATCACTTTCTGAATATGAATCAAGGCGAGGTAAGGGATCCCGCATACCCCAAGATAGTGAGGAGTACCTGCAAAAAGCTATTCAGGTTCGTTGCATGTACAAATTTGCGTGGTTTCACGGGTATTTCTTAGTAAAATTCGTCAATTATTCCTTTCTGACATTATTTTGTGCGTGTCATTTCCAGAGGTACCTTTGTGTTTGCTATTTTGTATTCTCATCACCTTTTTTACATTTTTGTGAAAATCTACCGTGGTATTTTATAGCGTTCATTTGCGCATGTGAAGCTACGCACTTTAACTGTAAGACTGTCCTTTGAGTCGTATATTGCCTTCGCTAATCCGATTCGATTCTTTGTGAATTGATTAAGTGCTTTCTTTTGTTCACTTATCGGGTCGCTTGGTTTTCAGCCGTAATTTTAGAAGTTATATTATCACCTCCCGGGATTATTATAATACTTTTTACGATGTTTCTTTTCATCAATATTACTCTTCGTTCAGGACCTCAGAGTGTGCTCATTATCATTTAATAAGTCTGTTTTCTTTAGTGCAGAATATTGATTTCTATGGGAATATAGCTTCATCACGAACAGCTCTATTAATATAGTTGCCACGCCTTTAAAAGTTTTGTGTGCAGAACAATAGTCGCTTTCCCAACTTGTTGATGTATACATATTCAACGTTTTTACTCTCTGTTATGTCAAAGCACCACTTTCTTGGCCCCTAATTTACGGCTCTATTATTTTTTTCGCTATTTCTTAGTGGGTGCAACGGAAGATCCAGGAACAACTGGATTTACTTGGTCGTGGCAAAATGATTAGTGCAGAAGTAGTTGCTCAACTCAGTTCTACGCTGTCTCAGCTTCGGTATCAGTAAGTGCTTTTTGGCTTGTCTGGCTTAAGTGCATTCGCTCTCATTTTCAGTCCACAATCGCAAATGGCGTTTTACTGTTAATTTGGCTTAATTACCTACCTATCACATTGGAGATCCTAAAGGGACCGATGTTTCAAAATCCAAATAGGCCCTCGTTTAATTTTGGCTTTTTTAACTGCTGTTTTGTGGCGAAAATGTGGGAGGTGCCTGAGTTCCTTTGCATACATATTTCCGGTATTATTTGGCTTTTTCGGTAAACACTCAACTTATGTGGCGACGCATGGAAAGGTATGTGCGGGGGTGCCAAATCTTTGCCATTTATACATGAACCGATACGTGTACGCACATGTGACTTCGGTGCTTTATGTAGCTTACTTTTGCAATATTGGGAGCTCAACATTTATATGTGGTAGCGAACGTGTCTACACGTTTATTTCTCGAATTCTGATCTTTACCATTTTTTTCCATTTTTCATCTACCGTGGTTTTACCAATGTGGGAAAAGTGGGCACTTGTGTTATATTCTCGATTCGTCTTGCCTGTCATTAATTGACGTTACTAAAGCCGCTATTTCCAATTGGTGGATTTTTAAGTTAATTCTGTCATGTAATCCAAAGCCTGGTAGTCCACGCAACCCACCTTTGCTCTTTTGTAGCCCTTCAATAGAAAATTCATACTTTGATCAGTTGAAGGCCATCGTGGACACCATGGCAGAGAATAGAGCCATTCAAGAACAGCTGAGCAAGTGTCACGTGAACAGCATCGGTTCCACGTCCAAGGAACCCCTGTCCAGTCGACATAATTCAGTGGAAAATAATACATTAAATAGTGCACTTCACAACAGTGAAAACCACCACGACCATCAGGTAGGTAAAGCCAGTAAATGTTTCTTCTTTTCCACTTATGCACTTTAGGAATGCATCATTTAAGAATGCATCCTTGTCAAATTAATTTCAAAAGGTGTCTTTGTGAACTATTAGTTGTATTTATTGGTCCGTTTCACATTCCAAATGTAAGGCTTATGTAAAGGTTTTCAGCTCATATTCTAGCCTCTCTCTCAAGTTATCACAGTCATTAGGCTCTGTTAAAAGCTTGCGGTGTAAATGATATCCAGTGAGATTGTGATTAGTAAGAGTTAGCTAGCATCCGGTTATTGCATTAGAATCTAATGTGAGACCACGTTGTCGTTTTTCAGAACCAGGCATCAACAGTTGCAGTTAGTGGTGGCGGTCGAAGAGTGGCGGCTGCTGGCGAACTCATACCCTCCGATGAGAGCTCTTTCGAGGATCGACTGCAAGGTTTGGCTTCCAATTCCTTTCTGTCAAACCACGTCAATGTCAGCAACCATCGACCTCCGCCACCGCTCACCTCTGGTGATGAGGGCAGCCGTCGGAAACGACGCTCACGGAATCAGCAGCATGTATCTCCTACCTCTCTCATCTACGACACAAACGCCTCACCTGTTCGGAAGCGCACCAAAACCGAGTTAGACCTTATTTTCATGCCTTGCTCCTTCCCTTAAATCCACTGTATTTGCTCCTATTTATATCAAGCACTAGAGCGAGATCTGGGATGTTTCGGTCATTATTGGGGGTATTAAAGTAGCAGTCGGCACTTTTGTTTGTAGGGAAGTAAGGCTCTATTGCTTTTCATTATTGTCACCTTTTATCGGCTTCCCTTCTTATAGTTATAGGCAATTCTAGTTTTTTGTTACATGTCGATTGTCTGTTATTCGTATTTCTTGTTCTCATTTAACATATTTTAATGCCGATTCTTTTAGCCACCATGGTAAGGCACTAAACGTCCTCCAAGGTGTTTTGACATGGTTTATCGGTTTTCTAGGCTGTGTTTCGGTGACCGTTTAGATTCCTTTTTGAGGTTCATAACTTTCTGAAAGATTTGCTAATCTCATTCACTGTAGCCTCGTTATGCCGAAAAATATAAGAAGCTTATTTGAGACTTGTTTTCCAGTGTATTGTGCTTGTCTTGTAATCCATACCTTTTATCCCAGTCGTACAACTTCATCGGTGTCGTCATCATCTTCGATTTCGCTACGATTTCGAAGCAAATCCTCGGAGCAGCCGACAGCACCGGTGGTTCCAAGTACCAGCACAACTACCCCCATGTCGAACGACCCTGGCGGGACGATGGAACAATTTCTCATCGGCCTCGGTGAGGATGTAGAGGAGACGGCGAGCCAGCGCGAGCGCCGTCGGCGTCGCGATGCCCTGCCTTCGCTGCGCGCCAATTACATCTCCCTAGTGTCACGCACCATCTTCATTGGCCACCTGCATAAACAGCTGGCGGAGACACGGTTACAGGCGGTGTGCGAGGCAGCGGCGCGTGCCCGCGTTCTCGAATGCAACCTTATTCCTCCGCGTGGCTGTGCCTTTATCACCTTCGAAAGCCGTGCCGCCGCGGCACGCGCTCGTCGTAGCCTCGATAGATCGATGCTGGAGCAGCGCGAGATGAAGACCGCTTGGGCGGCCAATCTCGGTGTGCGACGCAGTCAACAGCGTTGTCACGAGGGTTGGAGTGAACGCGAGGGGTGCACATACCTCCCTCTGGAACAAGTTGAACGCATGGCTCCCTCCGCCTTTCGCTCTCTCCTTGAAGGCCACGCCCTTGTTGACGCGGATTCTATCTCGCCTGAGTTGCGAAAGAAACTTCTCTCTCCATCCAAGGATCGTTTAGTCTCGACAAATTTGGTCAAACCTGTCCTCATTCCTTCTCGCCCTCAGACAGCCATTCCTTCACTAGCGCCTCTTTCTACTGCGGGTAAGTTTATAATCATCAGAAAAGGGAAAGGCTCATTCGGGCCACTTATTTCACTGTGGCCGACTCTGTAGCACCACCACCCCCACCACCGCCTTTACCGCCTCCTCCTCCTCCCCCTCCTCCACCGCCGCCGCCACCACCACCACCACCTCTCACGGCGTCGTCGACTGCTCTGGGCGGTGTGGCTCTGTTGCCCCCTCCATCTGTTACAACGTTGACGAATACCACTGCAGGCATCACTGCTGCTCCTGCTGCTGTCCCCATTGGCGACACCCCCAGCAAACCGCCTCTTCTTCCCTTCGTTTCTGCGGTGTCTACGTCTGCACTTTGTAAGCACGGCTCTCTGCAACTTCTCAATTTACATTTCTGTATTCTATCTCATTTGGCAATTGGTTGTTTAGATGGTCACTAATTTCTCAGAACTAGATTGATTCTCAAATATTCCTTTGATACTTAATTAGCTTTCCTATATTTGCTTTGGCGATCCATCATTGGTATTATTGTGTCGAAATAAAGAGATTTGCTCAAGTCTAGGAAAATTTTTACTGATCTCGGTCTTACTGGATGATGTGTTGAAAATAATTGGTTTCGCTTGCAAGAATTTTCAAATTAAGCCTTTAAATTTGTTGTTAATTAACAGAGCAAAAAAATTACAATCCCATGAAATCTTTCGATGTGACGAAAAGTCTCAACAAACGTTTCAAGTCTTGCACATTGCGTTTAATGGTGCTTTGTCTGGAGGGGCCATCAATCGGTGACTCGTTACCCAACTCAGGAACTTAATTCAGTTTCACATTGTGTTATTAACCACTTTTTGACTCTTTTTAACGGTGTAAAAGCTGTAACAATTTCCCATGGCCTTTTTCATGTTGTAGTGACACAGAACATCCTCACAAATGCAGCTTATACAGTAGCGCAGCCACCGGCTCACCTCCTACCCTGTACCATGGTGCCTCCGCCAACGAACTCCACTCAGGTGGGCGGTTCCCTTCACCAGCCATTCGTGTCTCAGCTTTCGGCACCCTATCTCAGGTTCCCTGCTGCCGACTCCGTGTCACCTTTTCTCCGTTCTCATGAGCAACAACAGTTGCCGCAGCCGCAGCATCATCCACCCCCCACAGGGTCTTGGTTCGGCCCTGAGGGCAATCCCTCTCCAGGAGTTCACGTAGCCGCATCTACTTCCTTGCGTTACCAACATCCACGCTTCAGCATTGAACAGACATTCGCTGCTGGTAAACCTCTAGCTTTAATTCTTGCCGATTCCTCTCGTCTTTTCACAAGTTGTAGGGCACAATACATGTTTCTCTGTTCCCTTTCTAGGTGCAGTACAACCAGTGCCGATGAACCGATGGCCTCTTTCCAGACCACCGCCCCCATCGAGCCTTCGGGCACTACCACCGGCGCTCTCATGGCAAAGCAGTGGTGGTGGCAGTCAACTAATAAACGGTTCCGTCCCTCATAGACATCTGCCACCTCCGTTTGGCGTCAATCCGGGTAGAAGCCGACTACCGCCCTATCGACCTCCACCCTTTCCTCTCCCCCCTCTCTCTCGACATCCTCGGTAGACAGTCGCTTCGTTGTACTGACACCTACGATTTTGTACATATCCAGACACCCAAGCGCATGTTTAGCGCCTCGTTTATACATGCGCACTCACAGGATCTGCCTCCTACACAAACGCCACTAGCCTACTGTCTATGGTATTTCTAAAGCCTGAGGTTTTCATTGTTGCGTCAAGTGTCCTGCCGTTGGGTCGTGGACGGCAACGATGGTGAGCAGACCTCTCCCCCTTAGACACTTAAATAGTCACCTTTCAGGATCTCGCACTGAGGTCTGCTTTTTTAAGCCTAGCGGTAGATTTTCGGCCAGTCTTTTTGATAATTTTAAAATAGTATATTCGAGAATCATAAATCACTACGTCTTAACAAAACGTGGCTGAACAAAGGTGCTCACTATTCTCTCTAACGACTTTTGAAAAACATTTGCCTGTAAGCAGATGCACTCCAGCGCGACTTGCAGTGGCACACCTGTGCCCAAATAGGCATCCCTGTTTCCATTTGGTCAATCATTACTCTTCTTTGAATATCTGAGATTCTGGTGCCAAAACTCGATTTGAAGATAAGCAAGCCTTCGTTTCGTTTATACTGTGGTTACATCTTCAAGCCGTATACAAGTGGAGCAAGTTTCGACTATTCAATCGCGGACTTTTGGCTAGTATAGGTGTGGTAGAATAACAGTTACGGAAACCCGTATGTTTAAATCCTAAGCATCGTCTCGAATGTAGATATAAGCAGAAGTTATCTTTCCATAGATGTACAAATAGGAAATCACATAATTCGGTGGGGTTCGTTTTTTCAGCGACATGAAACGTCGCTAAGCAGCTGTTTCGTCTGCCTCAGGCAGGCTAGCCATTTCGAAGAGCTCGTCCATGTATTCCTTTTCCAACTTCGCATAAAATTTCTCCAATCGGCGCTTACGATTCTCTTCCTCAACCACGTCGATTGTGACAGGCTGATGAATGCCACTGTGGCCGTTGACTGTGTTGTGTGGGTCTAATCCACTCAAATGGCATCGCACCGCCTGAAACGGAAGTTAAATTTAATGCTTTTGCTGTACTAGTGGATGTCTTCACTTTCATTCCATGCGTAGATCACTTATGAAATGGTCAAATGGAGGTCGGATGTTGACTCATTCATGAAACAGATTGGAACAAATAAGGCAACAGATCGCCTACGAATAAAACAACTGTTTAATGGATTAAGCTATAATCCGTTTTTACAAAAGTTTATCCAAAAATTGGAAATTTTGGTACCAGAATAACTCAAAATTCCATCTTTCAAGCTGGAAGAGAAGCTGTGTGAACTGACTGCCGACAACTAGGTGATCAATACCGCACTCAGGGCTAGAGGCGAAGGTCGATTCAAACATCGTCGCAAATACCAGAGGATCCTAGCCGCATCAACATTATGAGAAAGCCACGTGGGAATCCAGCAAAGCAAGAAACGCAGAGAGTTACAGCACACGGTAAGGAACACATTTAAAACACAATGCACGCATGGAATAGGAAGCCAATAATACACCTATTCGCAGCTTAAGTGCTCAGTACTGCCACTGATTAGCCGTACTTGACGGGCGACAGGAGGCACAGTCTCAAAAAGGGCCAAAGCATTGCCTTCCTAGCTGGGAACAAATCTATGCAAACCAGATAACTACAGCTTAAGTTGCAAATTAAGACAGGGTACCATACTCAAATAAACAACCGCCGATGAATTTTAGAGTGGATACAAGGTTAAAAGTGTGGTCGGAAAAGGATTATCTCGAAGTGATTGAACTGGGTCAAGTCCAGTCAGTCATGCAAAAATGCCTCGATTAAGAGGGCTTTGTGGTAAATACTTCTGAGGGATAGGAAAATCATGCCTTAACAAGGCAAACTATGTCACGTAAGCGAACCATGTTGTCCAAATTCGCATATAAGGGTTTCAAGAAGGCACAAAAATTCATTCATCGAACTGAAAGACCCATGCAAACAGTAATGGGAGTTATAAGATGCAAATGTGATGTGATTTTAGGTCTCATGGAGTCAAACAAATTGAAGTGAATGAAATGCATTTTGGACAAGAAGCTTCAATTAGAGGAGGCCCCATAGTACTTGTTTTCGAAAAACACCTAAACTGTAACCTGAAATCGCCCTAGAGGATATGAAACATCAACTTCAAAAAAGGAAGAGGCGTTTTAGATAAAACAAATGCTGATAAAGTGAAATTCAATTCAAGTTTTGAGGTCTCATCCAAGTTGACAGTCGCTGCTACATTTCAAAGTAAATGAAAATCAAAGTTTGACCGAGAAAGCACTTTGCGCTTCAAAGGATCTTAAGTAGACACAGATAAACTGATGTGTGGTGTTAATAAACCGTGTTCGTGCCAGAAAAATTGCAAGTCAGATTAAGTTGAACACAACAACAGGTTAGCGTGATCAACGAATTCCAAATGCTTAAATTGATTCATTCTTGTACTAGAAAAAGTAATATACGTAAAACGCAGCCTTTTGAAAAAACAGTTGGGTTTAATAAATCGCGAGACATTGTTGCAGCAATTCTTCTAAAGGGAATTAGCGTTGAAAAGGTTTGAGTTAACAAGCCGTTATTTGAGGAATTTATGCTAACCAAATGCTGGTGAGTGGGATTTTGGATCAAGTTTAAATGGCACACTCGAGTATGCGGCCACTGGTGAATTCTGAAATTAGTGGTTAATCTTAATGAGCCCTAACTAACGCAATAGGGATGGAATGTTTTGTGTTAAGAGAGCACTACCAGAATGGCCCCACAACACACCTCGGGAAGTGGTAGGAGGGCGACACGATTGAGTTGAAAGTGGAGAATGGCAATGGTGAGATGCCAAAAAGAGAAAGTAGGCCAGTTGACCTCGAAGAAGGAGAAGAGGGCTGCAGAGCGCGAGGCCTGCCACAGCATGAAATCGCTCAGTCGTACCTCACCCGAGGTGCGCACCAACAGGTCCAGCGGCCGACAGCCTCGCAACTGGCTGCTCCGATCGATCACCTCCGGCGATATGTCCCTGCATTATGGGGAAGTTTTCTTAGAAAATCGCACAACGTCCAACCAGTTTTTGCACACAAATCACCAAATTCCTACGCTCAACACCGATCTGATACACTTACAAGCATAAGGAATGCGGTATTTTCATCCCTTTGCAGTGAAATAATATCTACACCATTTGTGTATTCGAGAACGTGGGCTTTCCCGATCTACGTATCGACATCTTCCCAAACGGCGTTGGAAAATGCCGCAGCAAATTATGTTAAGCCTCTCCGTTATTCTCAGAGTTAGCCGCCTTATAATGTCTTCTGATATAACTCAGGCAATACACATTTTTGTCAACTGCAATGTCTACATTTTCAGTGAATTTTTTAGGTCTTTTCAGTGCTCTCATTAGGCAACCTCAAAACCATTTAGTAAAGCCAGTGGAGACAACAGAAATGCGACAATAGATAAAAATCCTTGACTTTAAAATAGGAAATGCAGTTTAAAAAAAAACCGGCATAAGTGCACATCTTGCTCAAAGACAAATAAGTATATTATGTAATCTGTTTAAAGACAGCCACAAAATAAAAGAAAGCTTATCATTTAATTAACAACAGGGAACACATACTAAAGACCGAAAAGCCACAATCAGCAGTTCCAATGCAAGGCTCAACGGCATCTTTAAAGCATAAGGCAGAAATCAAGGTACATGTACTGCAAGTAAAAGAGATTATCACCGCGGTGCGTGTTTCTACACTGGATAAACATTATCACTCATCCAAGCGTGCATGACCTAGTGTTGGTTAATGAGATAGTGCAAAAAGGGATAGATGTAACGTGGTTAATAAATAAATGCAAAAATACAAACAGCATACTCTTCTTCTAAAATCCCCGCCTGCACTCCACGGCGAATGGCGTTCAACGCCGACGTTATTTCGTCGCGAGTGGTGTAAGGCATCAGTATGTTTAGTGTGGCCCTGCAAATTAATCACGAAGTTCGAATAAACAGGATCATATTTGCCTTCACCATGGTAAAATATGCAGAGAAACGCAAAAATATACAAGATATGGTTGCTACCGGGTGTTTTCACTCGTCAAAAGCATTAGTCTTGCAGCTGCACGTTGGACCTTTATCGGGAGCAAGCGTAAATTCCCCAAAACTCGGACTCGAACACCATGTTTGTCCAACTCGTTCCTTGACAAAATAAATGAATACATAAAAATACGAAATCCAAAGGCAGAGAGCAGAAAAATAAAGCACCCACTTCTTTTGAACGAGATCATTGAGTTTCACCAATGCGAGATCCATTAAAAATGAGACCTCACGTTCAGATCTCTTAAAGTTTTCGATGCTAAAAGCATAGACAGACACTTCCTTTATCCCGAAATCATAACACCAACGGAGCACCTTAGTGATGAATATGACAACAGCGCTTACTTCGGACAATTTCGAAAACCCTTGCTTGTGCCCTTCCGTTTTCTGGAGACCCTGGGCAGTTGCATGCCTACGATTGCCATCCATTATAAAAGAAACGTGACTGGGGATGACACCCTGTTTTAAGACACTCATTGCCAATTTCTGAAAACATGAGTACTTATACTCCTGGTTTATCCAAGGCATTCTCCACTTCAACGTCACGACTCAAGTTCTGATTGGCCTTCATTTAGACATTCATTGTGCGCTCGCTACCTACAAAATCATCCTCAGTATATATTAATGACTAGCCTTTTAAATTAAACCCCTGCTGCATCTCTTCATTGTTCGTTTGAAATCTACTTCTGTAGCACAATACTAATAATTAAAATGAGATACCCTAAAGCCAATATTTTTATTAACACACTCCTGTAACTTCGGATACTACAAGATTAATGTTGTCAACGTCTTTTACTCATTCGTTTAGTTTATTGTTAGAGATGATGCATTTGGTTTTGTGTGCTCTGGTTGATTCGATGTCTGGGATGTGACGCCCCAAGATTTCTCTAAAGACGAAAGATGGGATACCTGCACATTGTCATTATTTATGTGCACATACCTGCACATACCTACGCATTGTCAACGCACAGTGAGGCCCAAGATTGCTGACATGGTTAAGAGGCCAGTCCATTTAGCGGAGGCACAGTAGCGGAGACCCTGATCGGCTTGTCACCAAAACCAGCGGCTAAGCGGCAGTTACTATACTGCCGAGAATACGTATGCTGCTCTCAATTATTCAGCGACGATATTTATAGAATTCGAATAAATCATAGTTTTTCCAGGAAATATCCACGTCACACCTAGGCGGAGCCGCCAACTTCTCGAATATTACAAGCAGAGTCGACCACTTATTACCATACTGTACTGACTCCAGCCTTCTCTAAAGACGAAAGAAGACATGGTACTTAGGACATGCATATTCGACATATAGAAGGTATTAGGGCTACCAACATGGTCCAAAGGCCAGCCCAAGGTGGCTCCTTACCAAAACTGACAGCTAAACAAACAACCAACTTATTAAGGAATAAATTGTTGTAATCAGTTATTCTATAAATTTACGGATGGTTAATTTAGGTAACGCTTCTTGTCATGGAAAATGCATGTTTATTTTCCTTCACCATTCACTAGAAGGGTTATTGACAAACCGTTTTTTTCAAATCTTTGCTAATTCTCTTGTGTATTGGTATTGAAAATAATTCATTTCCCTTCTCGTTTGCTTCCAAAGTAGACAGAAGTGTTTCTGAGGGTAGATTAAGGGGTTTTGTAGCCTAAATTTGCGGCGTTGCAAATACCCATGATGACGTAATAGGACATGTTGGTGTAGAGACAGTCAGTAAGAGGATTTAGAGGCATTCTAAGGCCATGAACTTTTCCTCCTAATTGTCCTGCCAAGGCGAAACCACGAGTGGTGTTGGCTAAAGAGTTGGCTCAGTTTCATGTGCTGTTCAAACACACATCGCTCTGTTACCATCGTTTCCTGCGCTTGTAGAAACCTAAAGGTGTTATGAAAAGAATTTGTCGATTTCATTAGCGCTATTGTCTGCCTATATCTTGGGAATTATTTCCAAAAGTTATATCTTTCCAGGCCCTGAGCTCCTCCTGAGAGACCATATGATGGCGTAGTCTCTATTTCCGAGAAAACGTATGCTTTGATCAAGTTGTGCAGGTACATTCGAGAAAGTTACACTTTAGAAATCGGCTAATAGAACTGGCACAGCAGATTTATCTTTGTGTATTTCCTAGGATGTATTTATTTTATCAAGGGCCAGAAACCTGAACCTTTTAAACAGAGCTTTTGTTACAGCCAAATTAAGTGGCACATTTGGCAAGTGAATTTAATTGGATAATTTCTATAATTTGAGTGACCATTTGAGCCACAATTCCCTTTTTAGTCAATTTTATTGCAAGGAGAATCACATTGGTTTATTCTAACTCACTCATGAGAACCTTTTTTGTGCCACAAGACTACCTTCAGGCGACTAAAATGTACTTAAAATGGTCAGAAAAAAGATTGAAAAAGGAAACTCAGTTAAAGTTGCCTACCTGCAGGATTCTTGCATGTTCCCTTCATGACTAAAGTGTTTTGCATGTTGTGCTGTCTTCTGATCTCATAACACATTGTACCCTGTTTGATCTCTTTCACATCTCGCTCCTTACTTTTATTTCTGACCTACACACCACCTTAGTTGGATCTTAGATCCATTATATGACGTGGCAGTGCTGACTATTCATTTGAAGTAACCAGCCGCCTGTCGTAGACTTGGATAAACACTTGAGTGTGTATGCGCCGTCAGTCTGCAGATCGCATGACTAAACGCAGGTCAGCATCCATGTAGCAAATGATCCTATCTTAAACAAATTTTTTGATTATGGACATAAGGACGGTACCAAAAAAACACCCACGGTGGGTACGAAGATGCAATACAAAGGAGCGAAATTGGCCATCGTAATTTTGCCTGCAGAAGCAAACTTACAGACCAGTAAGGTATACATCTTCTTCTGCGGATGAATTGACAAATTTCTTGGGAGTGTAGAGTGGGTAATGGGTCGTTTAGGATAAACGATGATAAGCCAATCCACTCAACGAAAGTTGGATTATTAAAGCCACCTTTTATTACAAGTTGGTCGGTATATAATCTAATACGGTGCTTTTCTATAACTTAAAATGGTTGAATAACAAGCTGGTAGTCGATGACATTTGTTGTCATTCGCTAGTGCATGCTTAGCTTTCCCGATTTACCTGATATATGTAGCTTTAAAGAATTAGTCCCATCAGTCATGTTAAAAACTGTCGAATGTTTCTGACTTGCTGGTCTCGAATTAAAGTGGCGAGAGCACAATGCAGTTCTTTGTCAGATTTTAATTAAAAGGCCTTTCTGAGCCTTATTATCGGATTTAGAGCGATGCAGACCATTTCCAGGTGGTTCCTTCTCCTACCACGTTTTTCACCTCCAAATGTCAATGTGGCAAGTTTGACGAGAGGCTTTGGCAGCTTTCACGATCGAGGTAGCCGCATTTTTTCGTAGAAGCAATAAGCCGCAAACACATTCATAATGTTCAGCTTACACTTCATGTTATGAGGGTCCAAAATGGCGGAAAACTAGTACCGACAAAAGACTGGACTGACGATATAGCGTAAAGCATTTGGTTAAACAATTGCATGAATTCTGCGCAGGCATCATTGCATTGAATTACTTGGACAACCATGTGGAGCTTTTTCGGCAACACTAACCTAAAATAATTTGGTACTGTGTTTAAAATTTCCCCTTTTTGCTGCTTTGAAGCAATGACTTACATTTTGTAATTGCTTTGAGGAAGCCGAACTGGATTTAAACTACAATGGACCACATACTGTAATGCAATTCTTAATGAGCTTGCCTTTAAAATTAGCTGAAGAATAGGGTAACTAAAACTAACAGAGCCGAAAGACTACCTTCTGTTGTGGATATCTACAGTTCCGGACAAACGTTCCTATTGGAACGTTTTGGATATAATTTACTAAAATTTAATTTTCCAGACATTCTAAAATGTTATTCTTGTACGCTCTCGTTTTGTTCTCCTCGTTGATCAGTTTGACATGGAAACGAGCTCTGTGCGTTCTTATAAGCACGCACGGATTTAGGCCATTCATGATACCCAGGAGAGAACTCACCCCCCCAGCTAACATACGGTCGCATAGATACCAAGGTCTGACGGTATTCACTATGTCGACAGTAAAGAGGTCGTTTTTCCGAAGTCTTACTCCCTGATTAGTCCGGCTGGGATCAGGGCATCGTCGGTAGCACATAAAATTTTTTCAGCAAAAGTGCTTGCCAGCAGGTCAAAACTTAGTTTAAATAAGCATTTAACAACGGATAGCTAAAAAATATGCCAATGTTTTTAATAAGTTTAATTTGAGCAGTTAAATGGAAAACTATGATAATCACACAAAGAATACCTTAACATTTTATTTATATAGTCTGGTTTATCAATGAAACTCCAAGAAACAGACGAACAAATCATCATAAAGTTACACTGCATGTCCAAACGTGGAGGTGGATTTACAAGACTTTATGTTTGGACTGACTGCTTTAAAAGCACGCATCCAATAACGTTCTTAACAAAGAGGAGGTAATCACAATTGTGTTGTCCATCACCATTTCGCTTTGTACGCACAGAAAAAAAGAGGAGGGCCACCAGTTTTGCTACTTGGGTGCTCTGTGCGCATTACGACGCTTAAAGGGTAAGGCTCTCACCTGCCTAAATCGGCTATCCATCCGTGCCGAATTGGACCGCTTGGCCTGCTCCGCGTACCACTGAATGTCGGCGAGGGAGATGAGTGGCGTCCTCAGGGCAATTGCACAGACAGGCTCTGAACGCATTGTAAAGAACTCAGAAGACAGCTCATCTACAGACAACTTTGGAACCCAACGCTCTGCTGGGACCAACAATTCGGATACTTCAACGGGTAATACAAGGTACCTCTCAATCATTGGATAATTGGCAATTCTTTCAAATCGCTGAATTCCTTCATCACCGAATGGCCTCGAAATGGGATCGGAATATAGGGAAAATGGAGTCCTTTGAATAGTTTTGAATAAGCAGTCATTGGTTCTAGAATAGATGTTCATTTGTTTCTGCAAATTCTGGCACTTTCGAAATACTGAAAGGTACTTGCTAGCTTCGTTGGCTAGTTGAATCCTCGTTGATTTGTACTGATCTTCCAGGTTGGACTGTTGAATTTGTAGAGAAAGGTGAGTTAGTGGATCTTCGGGAAAAGGCGTAAATTGGGTCTCTGTGTTTACCATTTTCAGGAAGTGTTTGCACCTTTACCGAAACTTTGTTAGGATCTGGACAAATGGATTCGAGGGAAAAGTCCGGTGTGCTAGAGGGCCCAACATTAGCGTCTCTATAACGATGACAGTCGTGGTGCCTGGAGGATTTGTGACCACTTCTATTATGTGTGCCATGGTGTTTTTTCCGACAGCAGTGGGGCTTTCTATGCCTAAGGAGGACTGGAGATAATATGGCCAAGCTTTCGTCAGTTAACACGACTTCTGGTTCACGAGGCCTGAGAGTCGCCTCGATTTCCACCTCACAGTCCCTCACATTTGACTGATTTTGATTCAGCTCAACTGCCACTTTGTCGTTAGACCCATTGGCTGATGTCTTAATAAAGGGTCTGAAAAATTCCTTCAGATTTTTTGTATAACCCCAGGCACGTTGTAGGAGACCGGAGACACTACAGTTTGTCGTTTCTTTTGACAACAGGTCTATACTGGCTTGGAATATAAGACACCACAATAAGCTCTGATATAACGTATCAGCTGGCAAGTTCATCTGAGAATGCGGATCGTGATCACTCTGTCTCTGATTAAGCGTAGACACTTTGAATTTGTTTACTTGATCTTTGGTGATTTTTGCGAACACTTTATTGAGGCCTTCGAGACTCTCAGCGTCGAATTGGCCCGTTCCTTTGATGAGGTTTTCAACGAAGTTGTCCACGAGACCCTTCAGTGCATGCATCGTTTGCACGGTAATACCATTGGTCGGAAGGCACTGAGCTGACACTTCTACGTTTGAACGTGATATATAAGTCGGTTTTCGTTTGGAAGGAGCCTTGGAAACGCGCTCATTTAAATCTGTCATACCTCCTTTGACTGGTTTTTGTGGCAATGGCAGAGGGCACTCGTAATCTTGATGTGAAATACGATTACTGGAATTCCAGCCTCGTCTTTTGTCTGACAATGAAAGAGTAGGATTGCGAAGACTGGCTTCGAAAGAAACTGCACCGCCATTTGCAACTGGACGCGTAGCGGTGTTGTTCAGAAAGCGAGTATTCGGTTTTGCCACAGACGTGGGCAGTTGTTTGACTCGATGTGGATTCAGCATGATGTTATCTTTTAAAATCCCAAACCTCAAGGTCGAGTAGCGAATGCGTCTGTTGGCAGGTCTTTTGAAAAGACCAGATTATCGATCCCGACGTGGCGTTTCGGCTCTGGAATCGCGAAGGCGGCATTTTATACAAGCCTGCATAAAACTCGTTTATAATAAATGGCAAAAGGTAATTTTTACTGCTTAATTCAATTTTTACGCTAAACTCTCTAGGCTGACGTTTCTAATTTGTTTGCCACGCATCTTTGATTATCATAAGACATTAAACATTTCCTATTTGCATCATTTGTGTTTTCGGGAATAAACTGGGTTTAAAATAATGTTAGTGAAATAGTAAGGCTTTATTTTAAGGGCATTTATCCCCATTTAACTTTCTATTATTTGACTTGCAGTAAGTAACCGCTATGTGGTGTTTGCGATCCTCTCCCAGGCTGTAAAAGTAATTTCGATAAGGAAGCCGATTCATCGTTGGGATGGGAGGCAACAAACCTGACCGAGAGGATACCTTCCCGAGTGAAAATTCAACCCGACCGGGCTGAAGTACTCATGAGGTCAAAAGTACATTGAAATGCACAATCTTTGTGTTTCTTATTTCAATTAGCCCTTTTAAATTGCTCCACTTTTTTTATTTTAGCGCAAATTTCTTGCCAATGACGGCGATATACTTCAAAGGCCGTCAGATGTTTGTGCATTGTAGAAATGGTAGTAGCGTGACATATTTCATCTTTTTTCTTCCTAATCATCCATGCAAAAGAATGCGTGAGAGTACAAAGATAACCAAAAATGCGCGTTATTCGCGGCAGGTTGAAGTAAACTTTGTGATGGTATTCTCTAAGGAGAGGCTCTCTGGTAAGTTAATTGTCTGTTAAATTCTCATTCTTGGCAACTCTCTCGGGCGGCCTGGCCTTCAGGTCATGCAAGTAGCCTGTGAGCCCTTATGTAGGTCGACAATGCGTATTCTGCCTGAGTGTTGTGCCTTCTTTCGTCCTCAGAGAAGCCTTGGGGTGCTATAGATCAACTAGTGAGACATCCCCTAACGTCATGACAAGAAAGAAAAAGTACCTTTTTGGTAGCATACAGTGCCGAAAACTTTTTCCGGTCACAGCAAGCATTATACTTGTGCAGTAAGTGTCGGAGCTGGTAAGGGTTTTAACGCATTGAAGATGCTCAAAATTTCTCCGAATGGTGCATTCGTGATTCATGAAACGCCCTCACCTAATATGCAGTGAGGGATCACAAAAGCATGTGAGTGGTTAAAGCACAGAAGCGAAATAGGACCTGAATTCCATTAATTTGGTTCTTTTTATCATTTTGAGAACTCAGTATCACTCTCCGGAATTGCAGTGCGATTCATCATCTTACTGTTTGCACGCTATATTGCATTAAAGGTCCAGTTTCTTCTCCATTTCGCATAACCACTTCAAGTTGGGTGTAACGAAGTCGCCATTTTGTTCTGGGCATGAAAACTCGACCCTGCAAGAGCAAACAACTAAAGTCAACATTCAGTGGTGCAGAGTAATTTGTCCGCAGCTACCACTCCCCTCGACGTTAACAAGAGTCCAGAAATTTGAAACAGGCAACAATAATTCTAGAATGCGAGAGTTGCTGAAAGAGTAATAAAAACGTGAATTTGTAGACCACTTCTTGTGTAACTGTCGAGATAAATCCCAACAGGCTTAGTTCAAAGATTTGCGCAATTACGAGCAAACTAGATAGGCTGGAAATTGCAGAATTCGCTAAGTGAACACAAGGCTCTAGGACCGACTCAAGTTTTATGATATGTTTAAGAGAAAAAGTGACTACAACACCACAGGTGATGTTGACTTATTCAAGGAAATTTGCATCCACCTTTTCAATTGGCTGTCCAATCCTGTAAGTCCATATCCAAGTCGTGATGTGGGGTGATCTCAGTGGAGAATTTAATTTTTCCCAGAAATAAATCATACCTTGAGTCGTCTGTATTCCCCCCCCCCCCCCAAGTGCACCGAACTCAATCACGAAATTACACTAACAAAGGAAGGGGAAAGGGTCGTATTAATGGGCTTGCAGAACATTCTGCGCCGACCTTTGCAAACACCAAAACCCAATGGAAATATGTTGAGGCTCATGTAGACCTGTTTGCAGGTCTATTGAATTAGTGAAATAGGTTATTTAAACCACGTAAAAAATGAAGTTTATAGTGACGAAGATGGACAACTGATATTGTTTTACCGAAAAAGCTGTCTGGACCAATTAGTTGTCTTTTAGTTGTTTTGTTCTTTTGAATTTCAAACAGTCATACCCAAAGTCCAACTTCTTACGCCTTCTTAAGCAACGCCTTTTCTGAATTTCACCGTTACGAAAACAGGCTTCACTTTCCAGTAACCGGAACAAAAGTGATGACATGCCATAAGAAGTTAATTCCAGCGAAATAGCATGACGACAAACCAGGACGAAAAAAACAGCAGAATAAAGTGAGACTCAACAAACGGGCATGCCATATAAGCCCCTGAGCCCATCTTCGTCGAGCTTCCCCGCCCAGGACTTGACATCTAAAACCACTGCTAGATTCCACTTTCGAAAAACGAATTCCCGTTCCCTGCAGCCATTGCAAGCCACGACTCTTATTGGGACGGTGTTAATCTTAGCAAAAGAACACGAGAGAAGAGAAAGCCAAGGCGTCAAAAAATCGACAGGAAGGAGTCAGTTGAGAGGAGGGAGAGGGGATAGGGTGGATTGAATTGATGAAGTCAAATGCAGCGCGGAGAGATCGGGCGGACAGCTGGGATGGATAAACGACAATCACACGCGGTCTTAGTAGAGATGGCGGCGGCTGCGGTGACTGATTCAAGTGTTTTGCGCTCCATCCGAGATGTACTGACCCTCCGTCTGGACGGCCCAGTTCTCAAAGATGTCGTAGAGGTTGCGGAAGGTAGGTCGATCCTCGGGTCGTGCTGACCAACACTGCATCATGATGTCGTAGAGGTCGTCCGGACACGGCTGTGTCGGTGTATTCGGATTTGGCATTCGATAGCCGCGCTCTACCTGCTGCACCGTCTCCCGATTAGTGAAGCCTGGGTAGTTGAAAAGCATTTAAAAGCGCGTCTTTTGCTTGATTCTGCGTAGAACTGTTCTTGGCACCACTTATTCCTTGCTGATAGATAAAAATATTCGCAGCTTCTCATCTGAATAACTCATTTAAATGAATAGCTAGGAGTTCCCCAAGTTTGAATGCGAATGCTTCCAAATATTTGTGTACCCAAGCATACGGTTGGATAATTTTAGTCGACAAAAAGATTTGGAAACAAATACTGCAACAACCTTAGTACCCGCAAGACTTCATCGGTACTTTAATAAATTCTGAAAAGGTCACATTGTAAGTAAAAAAACGGATGCCACAAAAGAAAAGCTCTAACCTACTTCCACAATGCCGAATTCTATTTGCTCCAAAAATTGAATTGTAGAAACACGACACAAATCTCCCACACCGGGGAGGCCAGATTAAGTCAGACCTCCAGTAATGTCAACACATGTTTATCGCTCATAAAAAAGCTCCCATCTCAAGATTCTGATCATTTCTCTTTGCAAATATCTGCAATTTTCTACTCGCGACCGAAGTACAAGACTTTCTACTCTCGACTTCATGCGAATGATGCCGGGATGTCCGGTATAAAATTAACAGAATGCTTTCAAGAGCAGTCACACGGACAACACAACCAGTTCACCAAACGTCAGGCAACCTTCAGCAAAGCATAGTGATTAGTGCCAGGGAAACAATGGTTGGAAGCCATTGCTCGATGGTCACCTATTCCTCACAAAACGCATTGTCTGCATCCACAAGCTGGCAAAATTTGTCCCAATTTGAACTCCGGTGGTGGACGAGGTGCATGAAGTGACGAGCCGGAACAAACGTTTTAAAAACTTCCACCGAATGATCATAGGTATGGCCGGAGATTGTACCTGGGCAAAGATGATGTTGATTGATACCTGGTTCAAGTCTAACCGGTCAAACTGGTCTAGGCCAAGTAGGCTAAACTTAATCTTGGTGGTATAGCACAGTGCAACGCATTTTGTGCCACGAAAGAAAGAGCCTTGTTGCAGCTGTTCGGAATTTCAGTAAACAAGTTCGGCTCTAGTGACGCTTCAGACGTGGTGATAGACCAATGGTCTGCCGATTCAGCGCTATAGCATTCCCAAAAGGATGGTAACGTCCGAGAGGGCGTCCGGCTTCAATCATACTGAATGATTAATAAGTCATTCAGTCAAGCAATGATGTACTTCCAACAGCTAGGTATATCGGCTCGCGAAATGCCCACTTAGCATTCCTTGTTAGCGTGCTTGGAGTTTGTCTGACTTCGTGTCGTTGGCTGGTTCTTGTCCGGATTAGAGATACATGGTCGGGATTGAAAGTACTCATCCTTGAACTCTTGCTCAAAAGACAAGTTTGTAAGTCTAAATCAGTGGACGGATGTAATCGGCAGTCAAGAATGAAGCGTTTAAAATTGTCGCTAGTCATTTCCTTCTGTTTGAAGTGTTTAGACTGAAGATTGACTTGCCTTGCGTATGTCGCAGAACTCTCATCATCACACTCCCTATTTCATGCGATTGTGACACGAAATGAACAATGAAGACTGCTCTCCGAAAGCGGCCAAGTTTTTTTTGGAAATCTCAACAAGAAGAAGTTAACGAATTTCTTATTTTCGGTCTTTCCAAGTTCCCATGGCAGCAGCATCCCCAGCGGACTCAGAGCGAAAAGCATCTGGATATCTGTTGAACCAAAATTTTAATGCGAGGCCAAAATCCAAATTAGGATGAAATTCCGTGGTGATGTTTGCAGCAGGATCAACAAATTGTTGCTTCTGATCTGATAAAGGCGTAGGCTGAACATCGGAAATTTTAGATGAGGGCTTTTGCTTCCGAAATTTCATTTAGTACAACCAAAAAACCACTTTTGAGTTTCTTCTTACTTTTGTGAGCTATGTGTGCGTGTGTATGGGTACGCAGTTGACTAGTCACGATCCAAACCGAAAGACTCAATTAAAAGGATCTTAAAACAGAAACCTCTGAGACTGCAGCCTTGAACACAGCCCAAAATCCCTATGGTGATCGCCTCCCCTGCGCTTTTACAGCTCTAAGTGACCTTGGGGACAAACAGAGTATTAGCATTAATAAAGTACATCCTCAAGGAGGAGTTGGTCCAGCGGAAAAGGACGTGGAGAAAGCAAAAAAACAATAGGGAGGCGAGAACTCGAATAAAATCGTTGGTAAGTGCTGCAGACAAAAGGTAAAAGTGAGTCGGCAATACGCCTGATTTCAATAATAGTAAATGAGAGATATAACTGCGAAAAAATAAATGGATAAGGAGTATCAGTAAAGTAGGGGAGTGATTGACTTACGGGGGTAGGGAGTGCCACCGTAAGTGACGATTTCGTACATGAGCACACCGAAGGACCAGACGTCCGACTTTATACTGAAATGGTGGTCGGGAAGAGCCGCCTCTGGCGCGGTCCACTTGATGGGGAATTTAATGACTATAAGCAAATAAGAAAATGTTAAAGTAGAGAAATGAGTGCTACACTTCCTTATTATATATGAGACGTGAAATCGGCAGAGTACTAAAGAACCCACCGGGTATCTAATAACATAACACCATAATCTACCTTAAACGTGTTTCACCTCCAGACAGATGTTCCTATAAGTAAGGTTTTATGTGCTGAAAAATTGCACTTTAGAATACAGTCAAGGTCCCAGAGATACCTCCCTTGCACATTTTTTAAAGACATTTTGACAGCAGGGAAAATGGCAGAGAGGTCCCATCATCAGATCTGGAAGTACGTGTATAGCAGCGCATTCAGTATAGCAATTTAAGCACAATATGAGCATTTATTCTACGGCTGCTTATTAAATTTCTATCAAACCATACAAAAACTGCTAATCACCTTAAGGAGAGCAGCCTTAAAAAAATCCTCGAAACCAATTTTTTCCCTATAATTGGTTAATACAGGAATCGCACTTGCTATAGTGAATTATACAGCCCCAAACAACGCTCTCTATATAGATACACTTGAAACAGGTTAAAAGACAAAGTAGTAGATGAATTCTCCCGAAATAAGCAAAATCTAAGTCTTCTTGCTGTCGTAAAAAAAACTGTGTAGTAACCTTGTCACCGAAGGAAATCCATGTCCTATTTTAAGAATCTATGAGCTAAACAACTATTTATTATACGAAGAATAGCTAATATCCAGTTAGGAAACAATTTACTGAAACGCATTAACCAGTCACAGGCGGTAATTACAGGCCAATTGGAGAGTAAGATGCTAGACCCATCGCAAGGGGCGATTTGTGGCTGAGGGAAAGCAAAGTCAGTAGGTGTTTAAATTGGACGCAATAAAAAAACGTTTGCTTCAGTGACGAGTGTAACGCATCCGGTGCTGGTGGAAAAGCGACATTTTCAGTAATGCCAATGTCCTAGGTGACGGACGGGGACTCGTGATACGCCTGGGCATGTGCGTGAGGGTGTAGCAGCGTGCGCCTAGGAAGGCGACGCTAGCAGAAGGTGCAGCGGCGGCATGACTAACACGCTCAACCTCTATCCCTGTACCGCTTCACACACACACACACACACACACAAACCGATGGTTGTGTAATGAGAAAAATGTTTCCACTCGGCAGACTTAGGGTCGAGGGAATTTCGCCTTCACTAAACAGGACTGATTAATTGTGTTGGAAAACAATAATTGGTTTTAATTGTGCACAGTGTTAAACAAAAGCAAGATCTCTCTCACAAATCACTCCTCACGCCTTCAATCCTTCCGAATATTCGTATTCACTTTACTCGAACTTTCGTGTTTTGCAATACCTTCAGGGACTGCTCCGGTGCTGCATTGGTGGTGGTGTTGTTGTTAAACATTTCCAACGCCTTGCAGTTTTCGTTAGGAAATAAGACATCTTTCATTGATGTTCTAGTGGGGATAACCGATACAGAAGTGAAACTCACAATGAAAGGATTATTTAAACGACGTCAGCATTCAGCAAGAGTCTGTTTTATACCTAATCAGCGTCCAAGTTTGGGCAAACAAGACCTAGACTGAAGTCAAGAAATGGTGCTTGCAATGTTAATATTGCCTTTCCATGCGCAGGCTTGGCGTTAAAAATGACAATATCGTGAAAAAAAGAAAATTAGATGGAATGCAAAATCAAGGAATTACTTTGCACTGCGGATTCGCTTTTCAAATGAACATTAATTCGAAATAAACACTGTCTGCTTGATTAAAAACCACTTTCTGTAAAGCGTTTTGGGCAAAGGACGTGTGATATGCATCCAGCTGAAATTCACAAGATACCACGACAGCAACTCATTCCTTCACGATCAACTCTAGATCACTTCTAGACCTTGATGACAGCTAGCAGAGTAGAGAAACCACTGAAGATGTCAGTGTAGTAAAATCACATAGTTTACTCATATGCACGATTAAGAAGCGTTCCGTAAATCATTCTTCAACAAGATCGACTTATGTGGCCTCAGAGTCAACTCAGAAGTACAGTAGGATCGGTAGATTTTAGTAGGGCGGAGACAATCACATGGGGAAGTGGATTCAAGCAAAGAATTATCTAGTCTTTGAAAGTGAGCAAAATGATTTCCCTAAAGGTTAGTAAACAGTTTTAGAGAGGGAAAGAAAAAGCATATTGAAAAGTTTTGACAGACAGATAAAATAAACCGCAAAACGTAAATAAATGGGCCATTCAGTAGTTGTAAATGTGAAGGTATCAACAATGATTCTCCAAGGCCTGAACAATTAAAGACTCTGGGAATTCACTAAGGTAACAAGTGTTTGAGTAGCATGGAATTCCACTGATTCAGCTATAATCAGCTAAGGAGTGAATAATGCATTAAGCGGATTTTCTGCGGAGCTAGCATTAGCATATGTCCAGCAATGGGTGGGGGTACGGGTATGGGAAACGCCAAAATTAAATACGTGGTGAGTCATGTGCAATGGATGGACGTCACGACCTCTCCCCGCCCTCGCACCTCCAAGGCAAACGATGGCATTTCGGATTTGCCGAGAATGGACGCGCAGACACGGAATCACGGTGAAATCAGAACACTGCCGTGACCGATTATAAGAACACTTTTATGCTGCATCTTCGCTACAAAAACGGAGCAGGGTAGCGAGGTATATTAAGCGGGAATCACCGCACGAAAATGCACGAGCGTGAAGGAAAACACGTTCACTAGTAAACAAAGCAACAGAAGAAGCTTTATCAATGCCTAGTCGGCGTGAAAAGGCAAGCACCTGCAAGTCGGGCTCGAACATGCGTGTGCACAAACAAGGTGAGTGAGTCAATCAAAGCACACATTCACATAAGGTGTGTTGTGTGATGTCCACTCCCCGGGTGTAAAAAGCTTAGCATCTTTTGCGAGATATTTCATGGCGAAAAATGCAACGCTCTTGAACAAAAGCACTATTCCTTCGTCCCATCTACTTTGCCTCCCTTTATTTGCATGCAAATCGCATTAATATAGACTGACTTGATTATTTAAAAACAAGGCTCTACATGATACAATTCTAACAAAACGTGGTGTTTTGGTAGGGAATACACTAAATGGAATAAAGAGCACACTTATGACAATAACAGAGCACATAGAGCCACTGCAATTTACTCGTGCAGAAAGTAGTGAACGGTATATGACCGATATCACGAATCCGCAATATATCGACCAATCAAAAGGTGAGGGGGTTTTGTGGATTTTCTAAGAACTCACCGCCATCATTTTGAATATCCGAATCAAGCATTTTTGCAAGTCCGAAATCGGCTACCTTGACGGAGTTGTCACGATCCACAAGGATGTTGGCGGCTCGAAGGTCTCGGTGGACGAAATTCATCTCCTCTAGGTACGCCATCCCTTCGGCAATCTGTCAACCGAAAAATCTTGAAGGCATGACCCCCCTTGAAAACATTTACAAAAGGGCAATGCTCATATCAACTGCAAATACAAAGCTGACGTTTTCAGTTGTCCGTGATCCGGACCTTACAGTGGAGTTAAAAAGATCACGTCACCGGTTCTCAACCCTTTAGCAAGTGTATAACAAACAAGTTGCCTGCCAATTTGACTAAGGTAAATAGGAGTGATTCTACGATTAATTTCTCCCATTCAACTAGAGTGTGGCAAAGTCGCCTAGAACAGGTTACAAAATTGGGTTTCCAATGAGGTTCCCCAAAGGAAAAATAATGCAAAAGATATCTAGAAGGGAAATAGGCTCAAAGACATCACTTCAAAAATTAGGTATTTAAGGTATTTGCAACCCTTTGTCTATATTCGAAGTACCCACGACTACCAGCATAAGTCAAGTAGGAAAATTCCAAAGCTTTAATTAAATGGTTAGAAAAGTTTCTTGAGAAAATAGACTTCGCAGGGGATGTGCACTATAATGACATTTGTTGCATTCACGCCCACAGTTGCGTGGAACGCACAAATAATATCAAGGCTAAGCGAAACTGCGGTAACTGCTTTGTTTATTTTACCCGAATTCGAAATAAATCACCTACTAACTGCAAATTGAAACACCACAGCAACTGACCACACCCGGTCACTTGATGTACAGAAAGTCAGACAAAAAAACACTGTTTATAAATCGTGTTTATGAAATGTCAATAGTGCAAGAAAGTGAAAAAAAGTGACTAATACTGACATTAGTAATATTGTATTAGAATTAATCATGAAAAGAGGGTCCGTGACCACTTCATGCAAATGGTAACGTCAAGCACTGCACGAATAGACTAGTTGGGACAAATTTAAGATAACCGATCAGGATTTAAAAAATAAGAATGTAAGGAGAAAATTGGGATTTAAAACCCACTTTTACAATTAACACTACTGACATTTTTGGTTTAGAGTAATACCAAAAGTTGGGTACTTAACAAACCGATCCTGTTCTAAAACACAGATCATTACTGGGGGAAGTCGCGAGGCGTTGGACAAAGTAGCTACTTTACGTGTTTTAAGAACTTAAAATATGCTTATACTTCTTGAGGAATTTTCCGCCTGCACGATTCTACGATCTAAATGAAAACCAAACAGAGTACCGATGGAAAAAGGCAGGAAGGTTACAATGAATCACCCAAGTAATCATTCAGACTGTGCCAGATTTGGGCTGCTTAGTGCTAAGCAAATTCCAGCACTGGCAAAGCATGAGAACGGAAGAAAGGGGATTTCCGTAGTCGCGTCATAGCGATGTAAAAGAAAACGCTGTGTGAGCGTCTGACAAAATACAGAAATTAATGTATCTGGGATGGGTGAATGGATGAATAGGGAGGTAGATACGGATTGGTAATTAAAGTAGATTCAGGATAGATGCATGGACACAAAATGAAAAGATATACAGTGGAAAGTTGGATAGATAAACGAGTGAATAGACAGAATAAGCTAGGGACTCAGAAAGTTGCATGAGAAGAGCATAAATGGATTCTAGATGGGCTGATAAGTATGTGGATAAATTCAAGATGAGCTCAAGCAACAGACATGAATGGATGAATCTAACCGGAGGGACGCACCTGAGCAATCATATCGATAAGGTCACTGAGGAAGAGTTGGCGGCCCTCCTCGCTGCTGAGGAAGTTGCGCAGAGCACCCTTCTCTAGCAACTCTGTGATGATGAAAACAGGCTCATCAGCCGGCTCGGTGCAGACACCGAGGAGGCGAACGATACGGCGGTGATGCAATTTGTGCATCACTTTTGCCTCCTCAATGAAAAGCGCGCGGTCCGTGGTAGCGAGGCGCTTCTTCACCGCCACGTCGAAGGTCTTGTTCCACCGAGCCCGGTAAACCATGCCGAAGCTGCCGTTGCCTAGCTCGCAGATGAATTCTAGGCTCCGCCGATTTGCCTCGATGTCACGAAACTGCACCGGCGGGGTATACTTCCGCGGACACGGCTGCGATAGGCGACAGCACAGCCCATCGCTAGTGGCTAAGCGCAAACCAGTTGCGAGGGTAAAAAAGAAGAATCCTTTATGCAAAAAACGTACACTTCACTGTTTACGCTGCATCTACGCAATTGCAAAGACAAGTCTACGCAATATGAAAGATAAGACTAAGTCAAGCATGTAATATCAATAAAGGCGATCTCCAAAACTTACTCATACCCGCCTCGCTACAGACAAAAGGTTGCACACAATTTGGCTCGTGCACCACAAGGCACATCAATCAAAAACTTGAGAGTAAAATGAGTGCAGAAATAAACCTTTTCTCACATTGTATCAAGAATTGCCGCGTTCTTATGACAGTGGAAAGGAATACAAGCAAATTGTGCAATACTTTCTGGTTTCAAATATAAGGACGATTAATAAAAGATAAACGAATCATAACCAGTATTGTCCATTATTGAAGCTAAAGCAAGGAGAGAGATTCCTTCCATAGCAAATCTACTTCTCTGTCATTAAAATGCTGATAATAGGAATTCAAATTACATAAAGTTTCAATGGTATTTTTCATTCCTCCATACCATTAAATGAGCGCTGACGTGTCCATCAATAATCTCGTTAATGCTGAAATCACCACGACGCTTGCCGGGTAGTAAGCTAAAAAGCGCGCATGTATGCGGCAGTGAGGAGCGAGCGCAGGCCTACGCAACTGTGAGGGTACCGATGCGGCTGACTTAGGACACTGGCGCGGCTGAAGAGAGCGATACGCACAGCTTGCGATAGCGCGACAAACGACCTTCGATTCACCCACCGCATGTGTCCAATCCGGTGGGCGTTTGAAGGGTGAGCGAAAGATTTAACGATGTTGTTTAGGTGGATGAAGAAAATATTCAGATACTTGGATGGGCAATGAAGATGTTTCAGAGTTTTCCTTCCAATTCAGATTCGCTGTCATCCCCCTCTCCCGGCCTACGTACCAGGCATTGTCTAAATAACGCAAGTCATGGAATCCCACGCCTGTTTAAAATTTGAGAGTTCAGCGACGGCACCATTTGTTTACGCATGATGAGGGTCAGGCAGGCGGAGAGTTGAAATATAGCACAAGAGTGGAGACGAGGTGAAACATAAACGGTGGAACGAGTGCGTTTCAAATTACACCCTGTTCGAGAGGATTCAATTATGCGTGGGTTACACTGTCTGAAAGTACACGCCTAAATGAACAAAAAAGTCGACGGTAGCTTATTGAATGATGCTTCATGAACCGATCAGGTTGACTTTAGAAAACAGCAGACCGATAAGATTAAGTGCGTAATTACGATACCAGTTTGAGATGAATTTGACTAGTCAGACTGCTGCAGAACAGGTCCCCAAATCAAGAATTTTGAGCGTGATTAAGCAATTTTGAGCCAAGAATTAGCAACACTGTTTCTTTCCAGAATTCGGTAAATCACTAACCGTTTCTACATTGCACCAAATAGATATCCATTTCAAAAAGGAACAGTCACGAAAACACTAACCCTAAAAGTCTGTTGACAGAAAAGGGTATAGGAAATGTTCAAAGGGCGCTCTCATGACTAGGAAAACTAACAAAATGCGCAATCATGAACTAGCTTCAATCCACCAATCATGAGCGGTAACTTACACTGATAGTGAGAGATGAGATCGGCGACAGAAGCAAAGTTGGTTCGATTGGTGATGTAGAAGCCGGCACCGTTATCGCGAGTTCGGATCTTGTAGTGCTTTATTGCATACATATTCCTCTCAATTTCGAACCGGATGGAGAGAGCATAACTTCGGGAATCTACAATTATAACACAATAGAAATCATTCGTTACCTCTGACAAAATCGAAGCAATGGGGAGGGTCGTTGGTAAAGCATGAGCTGATGAGTTTACGAACAAAAGGTCAACCACAGTGCAACACTACGTCGCATCATAAGTAAAAAGTAGGATCTGGCACCAAAGATGGGTAAAATAAATTGGTGTCTCATGCCGCAAAACTTGTGAAATCACAAAATTGCGCGCTTTTAAATTTTGAAGAAATCAAATTCTAATCACTTTAAAAGTACACAATGACGGTAGAGGTCTCACCGGAACAGGGGCGTAAAATGTAAGTCCCTTGAGGCAATCCGGGCATCAAAAGCATTCTCTCGGCATCTTTACGTGTAATGTCATACCAGGCTTCCATTTGTGTAGAGAGACCATTTTCCACAGTCACATAGTTACTGGGTATGTAGCCCTGTTGCCCGGTCCTCAAGTGACGCGCCAACCACCAGGCTTCGGATAAGCCCGACTCGACCAGCATGACATCCCCCTTCTGGAAGCTCAGATCATCAGCGTTTTGCGCAACGTAAGTGTATAAAGCGTGAACACGGACAACTCGAGGCGACTGCTCGGCCAGCTGCTGGTCAAGAGTCGCGGGAGGTTGGGCGAGACCGAAGGCGTAGGATGCACTCTGTTGTGGTCCATTCTGCATGCCGTAGAGATTCATGGAGTACTGTTGGGAGGGTTGATGTGCACCACGCGAGGCAGGCACAATGGCGGACTGATTGGCACCGACCGATGCAGCGTCACCTGAAGGACCATAGTGACGACCGAATGGGGCTTGCCCTAGTCCCTGGCCACCCCCTTGTGCATTTGCACCCATCGGCGTCATGCCATTGTCTCCATGGAACTGAAGATTTTCTTTGTGGTTGTGACAAGTAAAACAATTCCCCATTGTGCAATTTTGAGTTCATGAAAGCATGAATGGCTGGGAACTAAAATTCAGTAAAAAAATGTCACAAGATGTTGAACAACGGCTAAACGTCAATTTCACCACTCTAAATATCGTTTTAGAGTGCCAAAATACTCATCTAGCTTCCAAGATAAATATCAAAAGAATACCATTTGATGTGAATTTTGGGTAGGGCACATTAGCACCAAAGCCAAGACATTAAATATGACATCAGGGAGCTATAAACACTTAACATGTAGCAACAAAAATAACACACTTTAAAATAAATCAAATCATGCCAAGAGACAACTATATGCGGTAGGAACAACTGGAATACAGCATTGTTACGGAAAGTCTAGCAAAAAAGGACACCAAGCACACCTAACAGAGATAAGGCAGGAACTTGGATCGTGCGTTCTAGGAGAAGTCAATTAAAAGCAATTTAACAGCCATTTTCAATTCTGAATTCTAAAACTTAGAAAAACACACAAAAAAATCTGTATAAAAATTAATAACACATTCACGGCCATAAAATGCATTCAAAAGTTTAAAAAATTGAATGAGACATTGCCGTATAAAATGCGTAGAATTCGCGCCTAAAAACAACTGGAAGACATTGCAATTTTGGCTAAAACTTATCTTCTCTTGTTTTACCTAGCTTTGTTTAAAATTTCAACCTAATCTACCTACAATGCTATCTGGCACTCCTCCCCAACATTGCAAATTTTCCTTGCAGGATGTTAGATTCAAACGCTTATTTGAAGATATGAGTCAACAATGCAACCGTTGCCACCTAGACTCTCTTTAGACTCTTTTTCGTAGTCCAGCGAATGTACTTCCAACATGATGATTATCAAAACCACACCCATATATTTGTAATTTAAAAAGAAATGATTTGATGTCTGTAAAACTGTGTAACTAACTATAAGCGTGCTTGAATATCCGCGTTTGGTATTTTGGTTTAAGTCATGTCAATAGCCTACCATCCATTCTGCACG
>NW_020170526.1:135783-144926 GCF_000524195.1 Echinococcus granulosus | reverse complement strand
CCAGTACCCTCCCAACTCCTCCATAAGGTGGTATTATATGTTATTATACAGTTCTTTGCCTTGCCGTGATTGTAGGACAGACTAGGAAAACTACCGAAATTTTCGCGAAGTTTAATCTGGAACTAGACGTATTTTTGTCGACCAGTTTATGCAACAGGTGCCTCATATCCGCTTGCTGCGCATTTGCTCCAAATGCAATGAAACTGTTTGGCGTGAGGCTTATGCAAGAGTACTTTGTCACTGCAAAGCATTCGTCCGATCCAACTCGACTCTTCCCATTCGTGTTCTTACACAGACGCATATTAAAATTGGACATCGCAATTTTACATTTGTTTTGCTCACCACTTTGAACTCATTGGTCGTCAAATTTTTGTGCTAAAATGCTAAGCGTTACTGCATTGGTTTACTGTCTTGGCAAAAGTCATCTTACCCAAACCGCTCCTTTCCCACATGCTTCCACTAAAGCCTGTGCACTGCGCTGCACCCGCCTAGTTTGGCAGCGAGTTTAGAACCGCATGCACTAGGGGGAGTCCTGCCATTCAATCATGTGTTTGTCGTGCTACCTTTGGATTTGGTACCAATTATTTGTTTTACTCAACTCCATTTGGTAAGCGTTGCCGAGGCAACTGTACTGTACTACATCTGTACTCTTATCTAACTTTACTGACACATAAAAAACAGATTCAATGAACTCTATTAATGCTTAAAAAGCACAAAGTAAAGTATATGTGCCTCGAATAGTTTTTGACTAGGTAGAAATTATCACTTGAAAATGCGGGCACGATTGTTGTGCTTGCATGAAGTCCACGTAGGATCAAGATCATTTCAAAAGAAAGTACTCTCGCCTTCCCTAGGGTAAAATTAATGAGACATTTTGCATAGGAATGAGGTACATTTCAGATACTTAGGAGAGCAGAGCAACCCAGGAGTGGGCACTCTTTTGTCGGTACATACAGAAGAAAAATGCGTGGAAAGGAAGTCTACATAGAGGAATACTTCCCATGCTCGTTGGAAAGAAACTAAAAGTATCCATCTTAAAGAAGAGCTAGATTGGGCCAATGGAAGAGACTGAGGCGTAGGCATGGAGAGCACGTAAGCAAGATCATTCCAAAAATGAGATACTGGTCGCGAATTTTGCAAGAAAAACCACCGATTTACAATGCGTCGACAGAAATAGAGAAGTAGAGATTATAGACAAGATGAAATTTGCTAATGGCGGGGTAAAAATCATCAAAAGAATCTGTCAGATGGGTGGCGGTGTTGCAAATTTACATGAAAAGGATCAGTCATAACTGTTTCATCAGATACCGACGGTTGCAACGCCGTGACACTGCAGCGTTTAAATAATCATCGAATCGCTCCAAATAGATTGAAAGTTGATGAAGTGGGCTGAAAAGGGGGTAACCGATGGATTATTTAACGACTTCTAGTAATTTAAAACGCATTTTGGCGCGAAAATTAGTAAGCAAAAAGAAAACGTCATTGGCGATTGTTTGAGATTTAGGAATGGAAATATTCGAATAATTACTGACAGCTCAAATGAATAAGGCGCTTTTGGATTAGAGATACTATCAAAGAAGAGATTGACACCCTTTCATGAAATGGCGAAGCATGGGATCAAAACGAAACAGGTTCATATCTCCTCACTTGCTATAATTAGGGAACATAAAAATTGTCCCTCTATCAAACCGCTTATTTGAACCTTTATGCATTCACAGTTAAGAAAGCCTATTTACCCGCATTAAAATTAATGTATATTACAAAGAGATAGAGTAAGCAGTTACGTTTAAGGTATAAACCCATATTTAGCTTAAAAAATATCTGTGTCCGTAGGAATGAGGAGTAACGTGCAATTTTGATGATGCTGTAAGTTGCATTACCGAATCGGAGGAGAAAAATGAAGGGATGAACTCCATGGATGCGTACACCATTTCCAATGTGTCGACCAAAAAATAGGTCTCGGGGAAATTTGACGATCAGTAAAATACCAGTCATGCGGAAGTTTTTGGTCAGTGTTTGACTAGACCTTTGGCGAAGAAAACCTGCTTATTTTTAGGAATCAAATATAGCTTATGGGGAAGCTAAAAGCATAAAACTTCTGTGAAATATGACCAAAATATTCCGAAAACCATGGAGAATACTGATTAAGTGAAGGCAGCTCGTAACAAAATAGACAGCCAGATCACTTATGTCTAAGGACATTTGTACCCATTAAAATCAGATCCACCTAATAAAAAAGTACGATTTACGAGAGAAAAATGTTTTAAAGAATCAAGTTAAGGAAACATCGAAGACATGAGACACTAAGGCGTAAGAAGGCTTATGCTTTAAAAAATTGACGAAGGATTAGCCTTAAACTTCGAAGGCTCAAATGTATACAAGTACCGCGTGATAAAACCACTAACGCAAGAAATTCATTTATACACGGTGAAAATTAAGAATTACGCAATATTTTTAAGTGATCGGTTAACACAGTAACGTTATAAGACTTTTAGAATTTAGTGCGTGACATTTTCTACAACCCCACAAAATAAAGGCAGTACGTGACAAATTCAACCGATAACATTCATCCATTGGTTTAAAATCAAAAAAAGAACAAGAGGGAAAAACACAGTGAAGTTACCTTGGGTGATTTGGCTCGGCAGAAGACATTCCAGAAGCGTAGAGTTTCGTCCCCAGCGCCGGTGACAATGTTCTCTCCGTCGGGCGAGACAGCAAGGTAAAGGACACGCGAGGAGTGGCCAGTAAGTTTGGCCAGTTGGCGCAGCGAGGGGTATTGCCACACGAGGATCTGATTCTGTGAGTAGCCGTGCGTGCTTACCAACTCATTGTTGTGTTCCGACCACGCCAGATTACATACCTGGACAGAAAACTCATTTTAAAACTACCTTTCGATGCAACCGCCAAAACCACGGAACTGCCTTAGGTAGTCTCGCTAATGATTTTGGGAAGAAAAGCTACTAACTAGTTTACCTTGACTGGTTTACTACTACATTTGGTCACAAAGTTTGTTACATTCGCTTAACCATGTCCAGGTCCATATTTCACATGGAACCAAAATTCTTCCCTCTTTAAAGGATAAGGACAAATTTGTTGACTGCCCGAAAAACTTACTGGTAGTGCATGCAAAGCTCTGCTATCTAAATGTTAGGGAACACAGCGATGAGCTTCTTACTTTTCCATTTCTACTTGAGTACCAGTTATTAGATATAAGCATAAAAATTTGGCTTAACAGCACTTTTACAACTAATGCAAGCGGCATTTGATACTTACTGGGAGATATGCAGTTTTTCCCGTAAAAGTAATACTCAAATAAGCAAGGCTGAGGTGAGTCCGGATTCAATGCAGGAGTTGATTGAAGTGATAGACTCAGCAGCAGAACGAAAAAGCCGGTTAAATTAGACTGCTCCAAATTGTATCAAGATACACCAGAGATTTAAAATTCACCTCAATTAAACCTCTGTGTTGCAACATAAATCGAAATTTCATAACCTATGTGGTCGTGTCTGTGTTACGATTGTAAATTGTGGCAATTGCACAGAATATTTTCGTTTAATGGAATCGAGGTAGTCGTAACGCATTCAACTAAATGCGTCACATATCTGGGCAACAGACTGCTCCAGGAAATCAGGAAGGTGATGAATTGCATTAGTTAATCTAACTAAAGTATGAAGGCAACCGTTGAAACATCTACTTAGAAAAAAGCGATGCACTCCTTTCAAACGATAGTAGGCTGCCAAATTAGACCGCTTTTCATAAAAAATTATTTAGTTGGAAATGAAATTTGGCACAAAATTCCTCGATTTGATTAACAGTAGACCCGTGAGCAGACTTCTAGCTTTCACCAGCACGTTACTAAGATCCTAGCTGTGCTTTAATAGAAATTGAAGTTTCCGAATTACACTAGTTTCTTAATCGAATCAACAGCGTTTTTTAATGAACAATTACAAAACCACTTAGAATGCAAGAAAACCACGATCATCACCACGAAAACTAAAGGTACTGACAACGCTTTAACAATTGGGTAACAATAAAGGTCCAAGCATGATGATAAAAACTGAGAGGATCAGTCGTATACGCGCCCAAGTAGTCACTCGAAAGTGGCTCGATCATAAACCAAGAGGGCGCCAGATGGTAGCTGAGACAATACACGCGCCTCTTGTGTACTGATTGCCTCACGTACCCCATCACAATCAGCCAGTCAGCGGGTTGTGGTCGCTCCACGAGGAGGAAGCGTAGGTGTGTGTCAAAATCAGGTCACAAAGCAAGCTTTTGGCATTACCCAATTAACTCACTTGTGACCCAGAGATGGATTGCGGCTTTATTCAAGTGCACGCCTCTTCAACAGGCAAGGGATAGAAAACAGACGTCTAAGCCTATCTGGGAACCTGGGCCACTTGTAACGGTCAGATCAAAAAGCTTAAAATACCGGATAAGGAAAAGGCCAAATGTGAATGCCGTTATTCGAACAGGTGTGGAAACTGCAGAGCCATATGCTGAATTTGAGACACTGAACCGAGAGGAGGGACAGGAGAGGGGCTAACCTGGCTTTCAGTCTCGATAGAGCGCAAAGCCTGGCCGGAGAGAGTGTTCCAGAAGCGGATGCACCGGTCGGCCGTGCCCCCACCGCTGGCCAGGAGGCCATGCTGGTGAGGCGACCAAGAGATGGCTTTGACCGCGGCCACATGCTCCTCGTAGGAGAGGATAGGCGTTGAAAAACTGGCTACATGCTGACTCCACACCAGAAGACGGTTGTCGTTGCCACCGGAAGCTAGGTATTGATTATCCGGGGACCACTTCAAACCACAGACCTTCAAAAATTTCAGTAGGCACACTTTAAATAGCGATTTCGAATGGCGACACGTTCGTTGGTCCTGAAGATTTTTTATGGATACAAAACCGAAACCTTGGAGCAAGACTAAATAAGTACCATTGAGAGTGGAGGCGAAAATCTCTTCAAGGGGCGTAATGGTTTAACGGTGTGTAATTCACACAACGGCTAAAATTCTTAAGCAAGCACCAACATGTTTAGCTGTAAACTGTCACATGTGAGAGGCTATCGGTAAAGTTGATTTTCACAGAAGATACTGTTCATCAGTCATTTAAAGTGTTGTACTTAGGCTTTTTTAAAGGCAAGCCAAAACTAGGTGCCCAAAACTAAGGAGGCTAAAAATGCACAGCTTTTGCCTTGCCGACGGCTAGTCTGAAAGAGGTTAAACCTGGGATAGACTGAATGGTTTACACGATTGGACCAGATTTGAGGCAGGTGAATCAAGGATATGATGGGCTTCTAACCTGAGATCATGCAGACATACAAAATGAAAAGTACGGTGGTATGCACCGGCCAATTTGGTGCAACACACAAGTTACTGTGCTAAACAGACGGGATGATTAGTAAGCAACTGCAAAAAAGGCAAAATATGAGCGAACCATTCCAAGAAACTTATCCAATGATATATTCTGTCGGAAAAAAAGATACTTCATAACCCTAGGTGTTATTATGAGGAGATTTTAACTCACATTAATTCTGCTTGCGTTAGTGTTATAGGTGCCTTCTCTCGAGATTTAACAAAATGTACGTAAAACCATGATTTATGTAGCATCCTTTGAAGTCGGCAAGCACAATAGTGGTGACATTCTCTGCAAATGAATTAAATGGTCACAATCCAAGAAAACTGGTCATCACCTCAAATCTCGGCCTTTTGAAATTAGGTTTAGTAATATTATAAAAAAAAAACAGTGACTGAAGTCTACTGCTGTTACGTAGCCATTGTACTAAGCGGCCTATGATGAGTTTAAAAAGCTGTGAACAAAAATCACACACCTCCTGCTTATGGTCTTTGAGGACGCGGACACTTCCTGGGCAGGTATTGCCCAGATCAGAAGGAATGAGGCCGCTATAATTTGGGATCATTGAGCCACCACTGAGACTACCAGTAGATGTACTACTGGTGGGAATGTTAAGACCAAGGGAAGCGCGAGTGGAGTTAGAGAGAAGCTCGCGATCGATGTGCATAAGGGAAAGGGAGGAGGAAGAGGCAGCAGAAGTTGAGGCGGAAGTGGCAGACGGTGTGGCGGCTGAGGGTACATCACTGTGAACCTCTATGCCCGACCAGCTAGTGGTAGAGGAGTGCGAGAGGCCACCGCCCGAGGTCGGACCAGCTCGGACATCGCGAAGGAGAATTTGACGGTCACGCGAGCCCGATGCCAAAAGATCGCCGTTCCAGGCAAGCGCACCTACACGCGCTACGTGGCCCTCCAATCGACGGATGCACCGAGTGGCTTCAACGTCCCAGATGAGCACACGGCCGCGATACGTCGCCACTGCCAGATTGGTGCCCTGTTGCAGCCACACAGTAATTATTACCTGCCTTCCTATCACCTCATTCATTCACTCACGATGCCACACAGTCTTAGTCACACCTTCTTAGTCCACGAGACGGAGGAGATGGCGTCGGTGTCATCAGAGAAGTCGCAGAGCCGCGTCACCTGACTAGTGTAGGCGTTCCACAGGTACACACTTGCGCCCAAACCAACTGCGAGCACATTTTGGGATGACCAATCAACAAGATTGAGATAAAAGTCGTCTTGCAGGTCGGGGGCATCTAGTACCTTGTAGGGCATCCGAGGTATGTAGCGCGTAAACTGTAAGACAAGGATTGATGAAAGACTAAATCTACAAAAGTTTGTACACTTTCTTCCTGTAAACTTACTTTCTGAGGAGCCTGAAGGAGACGCTGACTTTTTTCTGATACTGGAGATAGTGAGTATGGCGATGATTTTAATTTACAAGGGCTCTCCTTTCTGAGTTTGAACTAAAGTTACCGATATTAATAAGATATGGAGTCAAGATTGACTCACAGAAAAAATATTTAGATTTTCTCGAGGGGCAAAAATTGCTGCTTCATTTAGTGCTCCAGCAACAGAATGCTGGTTGGACGAATCAATATTTTCGACGAGTTCGTTATGCACGAGAGTGGAGACAATGGCCAAATGTGGCGGATAGTCTGTGATAATTGAATCTGAACTACTACGGGGAAGTGTTGAAGTCAGATTTGGATTCGATTGATTGCCACGCAATGGGGTCGTCTGAGTGTTGGCTATTCTATTGGCTCCAGTGTTTGAAAGCGAACTGGGTGATGCGTCACCTTGGCCACGCACACCCGTTGATGGTTGGGAAGTAGACTGAAACAGACACTTCGACACCTCAAATGACGGATTCTTCCATTTAGCGTTGGAGCGCGAGGGGATGTACCGATCCAGATAGTTATCCTTAGTCGGTGTCTTCATTGGACTGCCAGATTTGATTGGCTAGAATATGAACGAAAATCAACAAAGATGAGTTAAAAACCCAGCAAATCTTAAAGGCGTTCATGATTCACCAAACACTCTATAAGGCAGTCGACGCACGGGTAATCGCTAAAATAAGGCGATGAAAAATAATGGGGAATAGTCGTTTTCAGAAAAATGAGCCAACAGTGTTGATGAAAAAGAAGTAGCTAGAACCATAAATAGGTGCATAAAGAGTGAAAGAAAGTGAGTCAAGTAAACAACAAATACTAGACAAAGATTCAGTGAAAAATCAGCAAAAAATAGTAGACTACTAGACGGAATAGGAGATAAAGTTATTCTATTTATCTATTTCCCTGGACTAATTATTGTGCACTGGCAAAAAGAGCATTCGAGAGCTTCACCGATTTATAGGGCGACCCTAGTAGACGCTTCTCGTATCCCTGTTCCATGTCCGTTTCCGGAGCACTCCTATGAAACAGCAAAACAGCGACAGTAGAAACCGCCTGATTAGCTAACAGCTGATTGAACGAGTAAAACACCTCGGAGAATGTACTTAGCATACAATCATATCGATACATTGACGATATATGCACCAGAATGTGGTTATAAACCTCATGCGATCTTAAGAAAAAGTACTCACATGCACATAATGTTAAAAGCATTTTTTGCAAAAAAGGGAAAGGAATCCGGGGCCTTAGTGGGTCGATGCGCTTGACAATAAAAACAAAAAACGACAGCTCCGATTACGTAAAAGCAGCGATTAGCCAGTAACCTACAAATAGTATCTCATTGAAAGGAATGGCGCCTAGTTAATCGATATTAGGCGGTTAAATTCAACCCAATAAATTCGGCCAACTAGACTAAATCATGCGAGAAAATACTTAAATTTTTTTACCTTTGTTGAAAACTACCAGGTCTTCTAAAGATTGTCAATACATATTCCAATGCAATCCATTTACTCTCAAATTCATTGTCTTCATTTATTTCCTGTTCGTTTGATGTTCAGTGTATCATGCCAATTTATCTTGAAGTCTCGGAATGTTACTTTTACTAACTTGTCTTGACTAAATTAATAACCTGAATTTGGACACAATTAGAATGTGTATATTATTTACAGATTGAACTCGTGCAACCAGGAGTAGCTACGGAATTTTTTCAGCACCATACTCAATGTGACAAAAGAAAATGGATGTTAAACAAATCTGTCTGACAAAAATATTCAACTAAAAAATAGACTTAATATGATTTATTGTCGGCTAGGTTCATGGGTAGCCCATAATCTCCTTGTAAATTTCTTTCCTGTGGAAGCCAATATCATTTTTCTTAGTGTAACGAGGATGCTGCCCCATTTGCAAAAAAATCTATAAGAATACTCTAGTTGCAAAGTGCACAAGCTCTTCATTATCGACCCTGTCTAAATATCCATTATGTCCCCAAAATTTCCAGTAATATCCGAGTAAACGAGGGTTGCTGTTCCTGAATTCTGTAACTCGTCAAATGTTAATTTAGTAGTTAGTTTTCGTAAAGAGTCACGTCGCCTTGGCTATAGTACCTCGCCGTGCGGTTCAGCCTTCGGGCCATGCCAGTGGAACTAATTATTTCTTAATGTCTAATACATATATTCTGTCAGAGTAGTATGCCCTTTTTCGTCTTCAGCGAATTCTCAAGGTTGCACAATTCTATCTGAAAATCTGTAATATATAAGGCTAAAGTAACGTACCTAATATGCCGATTGAAAAAAATAGCACATCGAATTTCATCGTTTTAAGTTGAGTATTACTGTAATACGATAGTGGTTTATCCCTCGGTTCTGGTGAGGCGCCACTTTTGTACTTCGAATTAGCCCCCTT
>NW_020170526.1:131789-135683 GCF_000524195.1 Echinococcus granulosus | reverse complement strand
GGGCCATGCCAATAGCCCAGACACCTTCTCCGTGCTGAATATATATATTCTGCCCGAGTATTTTGTCTTCTTTCGTCTTCAGGGAGTCTCGGGACGCTACAATTACTGTAGCATCCCGAGAAATTCCTGAAGACGCAAGCAGAGATAATACTAAGGTAAATTGTAAATTCGGCGTACAGTGGGGACTAGGCTACTGGCATAGCTCAGAAATCACTCTACTCGGCAAGTGCACAGTAGGGTCGATCCAAGTAGCTAGGTAACCGAAAGTGACGGCGGAACAATCAAATGCAACATTATAATCTCTTGTTTGCAGGTCTGAACATTTCCATCTGTATAAATCGGGTGTTAGATATTTCATAAGCGCCTTCTAAAACCACGTCTTTTATTTTTAGAATGTGCTGAATTTTCACAACCTATCAAAATAGGCCTATATTGTGCTAGCGACATGAGCGCCCATCTAGAACTAAATAGCTGAAATATTTTTTCAGGAATTTGCTTTAGAGTCTTGCTTTTAAGGTTTTACACCAGACAAACCTTTTGCTTGGTAAATTAAGGTCCTTGATAAAATACTTAATGTTATTGTACAGAGAACGCTTAGTTCTTGCTCGGGTAATATGTCCAATTAATCGAACGCCGCAAACATATCTAATTAGAAGTTTCAGGAACCATTCTTACCCATTTTTCATAGAAAAAACTTTAATGCAGCCCTTTTATAGATTGCTAATTAAGCTACAAAACTGTAAAATCTATGGCTTTTAATTGTTCGTCGCCACACTCGGCGGCAATTGCGCGCTTTGTAATTTGTTAAGTATGATAGTAAGGCTTCGACGCTCGGAGTAGGCTCCCCTTTTAGTTCTTTATTTGATGTAGTACAGGTGTGGAAGAATGGGGTTTAATCGAACTTCAGGGTGAACTTATTGATAAGATTGATGGTCGTCTCAATGGCAAAGTTGTCGGTGACTTGCACTTTACACTTCAGGTATGAATTGCGTATTTTTTATCGCTTTTCCCAGAATAAACCCGTTTTCATTATTGGCCACCATATCCTTCATGGAGAAGTTGTCGAGCTTCCTAAACCGTTTGCAGTTTTGCGGCGGGTGCTGGATGCCAGCGGAGTAGAAATCGTAGTCACTGCCGTCATTAGAAAGAAGCTCCTTTTCCGATCCCGACCCGAGCCTATTATTTGGACTCAAAAATCGTAACATCCGCGGCCAGCGTACTTTTGCTGTACAATGTATGATTTGACAACCGTCAATAAGCATTCGTTATTAAGTCTTGTGAAGCGTGCAAGGGCAGTTTTTTAAAGCGGGTCGAATGTCGGCTTATAAACTAGTCAGTTCTACCTCAGTCACTTGCTTTTCGTAGAAGCATGTGACCAAGTCCTCATGAAGGTTTCACCCGGTAATAGCATCTCCCCACCCACTAAGTAGATGCAAGGGTCAAAAGTTACTAAATGCGGCGGGGTGTTTTCCCATCTACGTAGGTGGATTCCGTCTCCTGGTATGCATTCCACATTTCCTTGGGCGCTCTTTAGCGTGGGTTTCGCTTAGCGTCAATTTGTGATATGAGCTTTGCACTGTCCCAAGTGTAAAGCAGCGCCATTCATATCGGATCTCGGGCGATGCGAATCTAATGAGCAAGAGCTAGGATGAAAATTGCTTTGTGTGAACGTTGGAAGGATTTGCGGTTTCTTCGTCTATTTAGTCGGCCTTGTTTTATTATTTGGTCCTAGGTTTTTGCACCTTTTCTCTCGCTTGTCGTCAATGGCAGACGGGCTGTGGATGCGGGTTTTTCAATTTAAAATAAGGCAATGGTTTGCTCCCATCACTTCTCCTGCGGTTTGTAGGGCTGTTATTCACTAAAGCAGGAGAGCTTCAAAACCCGAAACAGTTGTCTATGTTACCAGAATCGGCAAATAAGATTTGACTGACTGCTTCAAACACTAGAAATTCTCTAAATCAACATCAGTACAAGCCAGTGCACTTCTTGGAAAAAGTGCTTGCGGGTTCAATAAACAGACTGAACGCCTTTATACTTGGCATATCGCAAAAACCAAGAAAGTGGTGTGCACCCATTGATGAGTTGGCAAAGGAGTGGGCGAAACCACCACATTCCACCATTAGCAGGATAATCCCTATCCAAATTTAGATGCGCTGTGTTGCTCTTCCATAATGGTGAAAACCTGATTCCCACTGTTAGCAAACAGTAAATGATTCCAGCTTATTACACATCCACATGACAAACTCGAGGATGACCACCTCAAAGGGAGCTACAGCACAACTTGAATATCTTGCGAGGGATCACATAAGAACAATGTGGATTCATTCAATGCCACAAAGCACACACAGTCGAATAATGGTGAAGCGGTCCTATTTGTAAAGAGGTGCCTCCTAAGAGGAATCGACATGGCAGAAGTCTAACGCGCTGAGATATTGCAGAGCACACAGCACACTATATTCTCCAAACGTACGAAAATCATAAATGGAGTTAAGCCCTGATGCCAATACGTGTGCACGCGCCTACGAAGACTCCTCATTATCCTCTTCCGATTCGGATTCACTGAGATGTAAGTAATTGGCCATCAGAGCGCGCTGCATTGAGGCCGATGGCTGCGAGGTGGTGGGACCCTTCGAGATCGACTGCTGCTGCTGCTGCGTAGCGGGGGGAGGAGCAGGGGTAGGTTTGTCGTCCAGCTCGCTGAGACTCGAAAGACTGGAGGGTTGTCGATGACGCTGCTTCTGGAGAGAGTTAGTGAGGCTCCCGGATTCGCTAATGCTCGAAGATGAGGAGGACGAGGACGAGCTCAACGTAGACCGCTTTAAATTTGAGGAAGGTGGAGGACGCTGATCGGGAGGGGAAGTGCGCTTCGGTTTTGGAAGCCGGACACTCGATTCGGAACTAGATTCAGACATGGTCCGAACTTTTGGCTTGGAAGGTTGATTGGGAGCAATGGCGGACTGTGAGGGCAGTGAGGTCTGGGTGGAATCACTTGGTTTTTTGCTCGGTGGGCCATCTCGAACATTCTTCAGTTGTGCAGCCTTGGATATCCGCTCCAGAGTCAACTCACCAGTCTATAAAAAGAGCGGACTATCTTAAGACCTTCTCAAAAAACTGAACAGTAACATGAAAGGAAGCTACGCACAGTTTTGTTGTAAATAAGAAGGCATTCTTTTTGAACAGGACGTATGTTACCCTTGAGTAGAGTAGAAGACTGTTCTGCACCAGGAACATTAGGTAGCCGAACGTCAACTTCTTTTTCATTCACAATTTTTATCGATCCTGGTTGCTCTCTATCAACTGACGCTGGTAAGAAGTCACATCTCATAGTCATGAAACAGTTCTGTGAAGGATCTAGAAAGCTTCGACCAAGTTTAACTTCGTATTTCCCTTGAAGAGGCATTGCTGTATACTCAAAATGAAAAAATCCAGAAATCTGATGGCCAAAAATGTTGTGGTCGATGGGAATTACGGAAAAATCTACGAGACAAATGTGCAAACAATCGCAGAACAGGTAGCCCTCAAATCACCCGGCGTTCAATTGGCTTAGCTATACGCGAAGTAAATGTATTTAGTATTTTAAAAAATTTGCTTTGAAAAAAGTTCTAAAAGCATGTTCTGAGCTAAGTTTTGCTCAAGGTAAATAAAATGCCTCTCTTAGCCAGAAAAAGCGACCCTCGAACTTGACCCAATAAGTCCGGAAAGGGAAAGAAAATATTACTAACGCACATGCACAACCAACAAATCAAGCAATATTTGACAGAAGAATCTTTGCTTTAAGGCAGCAGCTTTGATATTGACAAAGCAGTTAGGAAAAACAATAGACTTCAATGTCTCCCCTGAGATGGTAACGTTTATACATTCTACAAACGTTCAGAGAAGTTGGGAGGGTACTGA
>NW_020170526.1:130305-131689 GCF_000524195.1 Echinococcus granulosus | reverse complement strand
AGTGCAGAACAGTTGGTAAGCTAGTGACAGTATCCGAATATCATACTGCCGAGCAGAAGTGTACTCTTTTGGTACTCAAGATAGTGTTTAAAGACATTTTATGATTTTAAAATGTGTCCAATGCAATATGTGTTTAAAAATATGGTCCACCTTCTCTTCGCATTTGCTAATGCACCTTTGAATACTTTATATAGCAAAGGACACGTGTTTTGCTTTGATTACGTACATAAGACTTTTAAAGCACAAACCGAATAGGAAGATGAGCAGCCTACTAGAACGTAGTTGATGATGCTTAGATAAGCAAAGAACTTGGCAAAAGAGAAATATTTATTTTACCAGGATGCACAACTGCCCAGACCCTCCAATTATGACCTCTACCTTAACTATTCACTCTCTTAGACCTATCGTTTAGTAATAGTAAATGTGTATTCTGGCATGGTCTAATTTGTCTGCAGAAAGGTGTGGATCACGAAGTGAAAAGTAATTCACTATTTAATTGTCATGTTTTGCATACTTGTGCTCCTTAAAATCCTAAACTTTATGTCATCTTTAATACCTCAAAACACTTAGCTGATTCAACTAATATTTCACTGTGTTCTTATAACACTCTTCTGTAACTACAGAGATTTAGCGCTTTGCAACATGCATGTCAACAACATCTGCCCTCCCCAGCAAAAAAGTTCTCTTTTACTCTCTACTACGTTGATTGGGTAAATGGTATTGGAAGCTGTTGCCATTACAAAGGGCACCCTGCTACACCTTTCCATGCCCTTGCGAATATCAGTCAACATTGAGAGTCAGTGGGTTTCGTAAAAACCTAAACTAACGCACTTCTTCATGTGAATTTAGTATAAACAAGCATTTGTATTAAAAACATGCGCAAATAACTTTTTGGCAAGCGTGCGATAAACTGATACCTCATTCATTTGATTACTTAGCCACACGAGTGCTGCAATTGTCAAGAGCTGCCCTCCTGTCGGGTGGTTTGGTCCTTCGACCAGATCACTGTTCCCCAAAATTTTGTTAGATAACACATGAGCCTTCCATCATACCAATAAACTTACTACGACCTCAAAAATAACTCAAGCGCTATACATACATATATACGTATATATTGTAGCGTCCCGAGACTCCCTGAAGACGAAAGGAGACACAATACTCGGGCAGAATATATATATTCAGCACGGAGAAGGTGCCTGAGCTATTGGCATGGCCCAAAAGACCAGCCCACCCAGCGAGGTACAAGGGGGCTAATTCAAAGTTCAAAAGTGGCGCCTCACCAGAACCAAGGGATAAACCACTATCGTATTACATAGCCTCCCTCCTCTTTTGAGCGTCGTCCCCGGCGCCCCCACAGGTCAATCTCCCGCGTCAGCCATTACGA
>NW_020170526.1:114602-130205 GCF_000524195.1 Echinococcus granulosus | reverse complement strand
CCGCTTCAGTTGTTAACAGCTTTTCTGCAGAACACGGGACTGGGAGAGATGCCGAAGGTAGACGTCAACACCAACCCTTCTGTTAGGAATCATCACCATTCTCCCATCCGTAGCATATGTACTTCTTCCACTCCAATAAGGCTTATCACGCAGAAGTGGAAAATCAGGATACGTCTTCCAAGATCGGGTTCGCTTTCCGCTGCCACCAATGTAGCGTCCCGAGACTCCCTGAAGACGAAAGGAGACACAATACTCGGGCAGAATATATATATTCAGCACGGAGAAGGTGCCTGAGCTAATGGCATGGCCCAAAAGGCCAGCCCACCCAGCGAGGCACAAGAGGGCTAATTCAAAGTTCAAAAGTGGCGCCTCACCAGAACCAAGGGGTAAACCACTATCGTATTACAATATATGTTAGAGTAGTTAAGCCCACTAAATGAGAAATAGCTTAAGTTCTCGCCTTTAATCACCCAGTATATCTTTTAAAAATAAATTTTATGTTTTACATTACTCTGCTAATACAAATTTATACATTAACATTATTGCCAAATATGGAACAAAGAGGTATTCTGCTCTGTTTAGGCATAACTGTTCAGTAATTTAAGTTGGGTTTTTGTCGTTTACACCTTTGCCCACCTACTCCGGTATTTTGCAAAGTTTAATTTATTGCAGAATTTCTTAGCTTTTAAGGTATGTTAACGATGATGCTAGATAATCATAATCTTATTGATCACTGTCTCGTTGGTATAATTAGACGCAAACTGACAAACTTAGGGGGCATCGAGGATGTCTACAGCAGCGGATCGAAAAGCTGAATTAGAACAAAAAAAGGAAAGGTTGCGTGCACTGCGCGAAGAGAAATTCAAAAGGGAGGAGCTAAGGCGTCAGGGCCTCAGCGGTATTTCTAACACGTCTTCGTCAGCTGATCTGCGTGATGAAGCTGACGCCCTTCTGAAGAACCTAGGGATCGGCTCATTAAAGGAGCCAAACTCTTCGGAGATGGACGCAGATTCGATTGGAACTTCTGAAGAAGCAACTAAGTAACTCTATAATGATTTCTTAAAAGTTTTAGACCTTTCCCAATCATTAAGAAGCCAAAGAAGCTGCAATATTGTCTCGTATCAGAGTTTGATGTTCAGCCACATCCACGTGATAGTTATGCCAAAGAAACCCAAACAGTGGAACTTAACGTCAACCGGGACCGTAAGCATTTCCTGTAACCACGCTGATACTTTTCGTGGCTGTTTCCCATCTTCTTTTACTCTAGCTATTCACTCATGCGCAATTTTAATCTTACTGACTAAACGTATTACTGTTAATAATAGTTTTAGTTTCCTGTATATCCGACAGTACTATCATTGCTTTTTATTGCTTTTCGATTCATGAAAACTGCCAATCGCAGAATTTAGCACGCTTATGCTTATGCACCTTACCGAATTATAGTCTGGAATTCAGACCGCAGTCACCTTTTGTCCCGATCAAGTAAGATTGCTTCAGAATTTATGGAAGTGTTGTCTACTGGCTGAGTAAAACAAACTTTTACCATTAGCTGTGCGGCAGCTTTTAGTGTATGATAGTAAAAGGGCATAGAAATTATCTATACAAGTATCTGAACATTCTAAATATGTTTTATCTCTAACATGTAGTTGATAGATGTCGGATTACTGGACAGCTTAATCCCACATTAGCTGTGTGATAATGTATGGAGCATTATTATTTTATTTGAGTCATGTGTATTTCCGACATTTTATTCTCTTTACTGATCCTGTTTCAGCTGGTGCTATGGACTATTATGGTAAGTTGAACTGGTATGAATGCATTCTACCCTCACGCTTCTTTGTTGTCGCTCTGATCAATTGCTTTTAACCACCCTCCTATCCCGCATGCATCTATCCACGTCTGGTCCTTTCATCCTCATTTTTGCTATCCATTCTTGATAGTCACTTAGCTTGGATACATGTCTTTTCCAGACCCACTTATTTGCTTGTTTAGTCATTCACTCCCTACTCATTCATTCATTCGTTTATCCCTCCACCATTGCCCCATCTGCTCATTTTCAATACATTTTCATTCGTTTTTGGGCTTTATATCCATTGTTTTCATTCATCTCCCACTAATGTTGACCGCTAACCCATGAAAGTCTTAAATAAATTTTAAAAGGAAATATTATTTTAGCACAAAAGTCAGTAGCTTGCCAATTTTTTGTTTCCAGTCCTTACATACGATGACTCCCCGATAGAGAACGATGGTCAACTGATTGGCAGTCCCTACGACGATGATAGGTCCGATGCGAAGATGCTAAAGAGCGTCCACGGTGAAATCCCCAAACAGAGCGCTCTAATACCCAAGGAAGAACTGCAGGAGTCTGCTCGTACGTTATTAGATAGAGGATGTAACCCACTAATTTTGGTTTCGAATTACTCTTTCCATTTTCTAAAAAAATTCCCAGTTGTTGAGCTGACTGAGGAGCAGAAACAGCAGATGCTTCTGTCGGAAGGATTTCGCACTTTCTTTGACAGATCCGCTCGGATTGTTGAAAGGGCACTGTGCGAAAAGGATCAGCTCTTCCAGGACTACACTAATATCGCTACAAAGGAAGAATCGTAAGTTCCGATTTTATGAAAAGTATTGATGTCCAAATTATATGCTAGTTTTGTTACTAAGGGAGTACGCGGTTGTGGGAAAGTGTAGAAGAAATAAAGAAGTATCCTTTCTTATCAAAAACCCCTTTTAAAAGGTTCAAGCATTGATATTTAGCAATTAGATGGACAGTTCTGAAACACAACATTCTTATTCGAGTATTTTGGGTAAACAGAGGGGACTTCTTAAACTAGGAGCTGTGAATCCTTAAAACTGTCTGATGTGGTGTAAGTTGCCCGCATTTCCTTTCTACAGTACTCTAAAAGGTGAGACGTCTTCAGCTCTTCGTTGTTCGCTCTTTTGCGCGTTGGTTTATTGTTTTCGTTTGATTTTTTGCTTTTAGAGATAATTTAGGCTGCCTTACTTTTCGGCATCAAGTCTGTTCGCTTAGTTGATTCCTGTGTTTGCATGCGGAGCTCAGCACAAACGTGAGAAACTATTGCCAAAGCCATGGCTACAGACAGTCGCCTCAGTGTAGCCCAGCGTAGAGTCAAGCCCGCAATGACGACGTGCGCGCTCTTCAAGGTCGCACTAACGGTCACTTCCGGAATCCTTAAAACCACATAAGAGTTATCCTTTTTAATGAACATCTTTGTGTAAATGAATCCTAATTCCATTTATGCCAATTAGGGGATGTTAGAGACGAGTGAAGATGTGAGAAGTCAGCGTGACCACCCTCCGTAATGGTTACCGCCTTTAAGGTCGCAGATGCTGCTTTATTAAGTAAATTATAAAATTTGAGGAGCCAATTACTAACTAAGTAGTTCTGATAGGTCACAATTGTGTCATGTTCGATTTAGGCTGGAAGTGATTTCTCAATAAGGGCGCCTTGTAAGGTGTTGCGCTGGTGAATATCGTAATGGATTTCTTCTCGAGATCCTTGAACCCCTAACATTTTTGTATTTAAAAAATCAATCCTAAAAATCGGTTTTGGAGTTAAATAGTTGGTATGCTAGGATATGATTCTAGGTTCCAAGAAAAAAAGTTTCATATGATCCCAAACCATCTAGGCCATAGAGGGTCATTATATTTGCACTTTTTGTTGAGTGAATCGTGAAATAGAAACCATTCCGCAGGTTTCTGTTCTTCGTCCTAAAAAACCACTTTTAGTAAATCTTGTTTTAATTACGATGGCTCCTTTGTTACCATTCTTAGTTTGCAAGGCATTAGGCAAACCTATTTTTTCCGTTAGATACTCTTGTATTCCAGGCGTAAGATTGGCAAATGTGATAATACCTAGGGCAGAGGAAAAAAGTTTCGAAGTGCTTTGAGTATTGTGTAGACTATTTTCCTAAGCAAGTATGCATGTACAGCTTATTCAGAAGCTGAATACATTCGTTTGCCCGTGCGAATCCGAAGCAAACGTTGTTTGGCTTTTCCATCAAAGCAGCGGTGTTGTACTCGTTCCTTTGCGTTCCTAACTCCGTTTGCTACCTTGTTAGATAGATAGGAAGTAATATATTTAAATTTCCAAGTTTGCATTAACTTGCTCTGCTCTTTGCAGCTTTTTTATGTTTAATTTGGATAAGGCAGAGTAGATCTGGTTTGTTTCAATCGTTGCAGCAAACTTGTTCACGTGAAAAAAAGAGTCTTTGACGGGTGAAATGCTGCTGCTCCAATTCTGTCTAGTGAGTTTTTTCCACGTTATAGAACTAATCCGAATGAGAAGATACTGTTAGCCTTTTAGAGGAGTTCAATTATGTCTTAACCCTCAGATCTTGTTTGTGCTGATACTTCCACGGGCGCAATACTATCATCTAATTTATCCTTCTCAGGGGTATTGGTGAGCTAGTTAAATGCGCTCTAAGTAAAGAAGAGACGCTATTTTTCCAAGAGTTTGGGCTCTTCTCAGGAGTGCTGATCTCCTAATTTGGTGTCAATGGGATCATTTGTGACAATTGTGCCGTTTCGATCAACCCTTACGTACCAAGCCAACTTTGCTTGATCGAGTCCTGCTGATTTACATGGGGTTTTAATTTGTGAGAATGGGGATTTATCAGTCAGTTAAGTTGACGCGAAGTAGCGGTTGTTAATCCTGCCCCAGGCAAGAGGAGCTACTCCCGCATATCTTGGATCTCTACGCGGAGCACTGGAATAGCAGACGTGCCGTGGTGGATTTGGATTGGTCACCGGTCTTCCCCGAGCTTCTATTGGCCGCCTACAGCGCCAATGAGGAGGCAGCTGGGGAGCCAGCAGGCTGTTGCATGGTGTGGAACCTCAAGTTCCCCACTCGTGGCTCGCCCGAGTTCCGCTTTCACTGCAATGAACCAATCACCGCCGCCGCCATGGTCCGCTTCCACCCTAACCTCGTCATTGGTGGGACCTACTCAGGTCAGGTCGTGCTCTGGGACAGTCGGTGAGTTTGTCCTCCTAATATATCCTGCTTCAAATCTCCTTGAATCGCTTCATTTTATTGCAAAAGTGCTTGATAACTCGACGAAACTGGTGACCCTATTCATCTACTTTTCTAGAATTGGTTTGAGTGCTAATATTTAGATTTGATGCCCAATCGGATAATTTGGATCGTTTGTTCACATGGACCGCATTCACTTATCACTACCACTAACGTAGAGCCCGAGTCCTCTCCAAAGAAGGTATAATTTTCACGATCCCGGAGAAAGCTTTATTGTAAATGCACAGAAGGTCTAAGGAAGTGTTAATTGAAGCAGCACTGACGGAATGGTATGTTACTGAAACGAAATTTAGAAACTACAAGAAACGATTAGTCTACCTAGTTAAATGTATACTTGAAACTAGTTTCGTTTTCCTATGCATTTTTGGGTCTATTGACCTAGTTTTTTAAAAAAATTTCATTTTGAAGAAATGGTGAACTGAGAACCAAGTCTCAAATTGCATGCTCTGTGCTGGCTTAAAAGTTTGACATAAGTGCCCTAATTTTAGTTCGTTTTGATTTAAGTATTTTTTCAACACAATCACTGCAAGGGTCACGCATGGATGACACTTGTTTTTGCCAGTCCTTTTGATTGCTTGCCCCAAATCGTGTTAAAAACAGATGAATTAATTTTCCGGGACGCATTGAGTTTAGTGATTAGCACTTTATGTTTTGTTCCGCTCTTAGAATAAGTCATATTCCCAGACCATTTGATGGAAAAATAATAGTTTCTTTTGGTGCATGAATGCTCAAGAACCAGGCAAAGCTGTCTCATGTGAAGAAAATGCGAATTAACGATATTTTATAGAATTTGAAAGACGTATTAAAATTATCTGTTGATTTGTAAGACTTTGTCACAAAATTTTATGGTGAATGAGTTTTCCATAGAGAAGTAGAGAAAATAAGTGATCTAATGTGTGGGCTGATTTAAGTAGTTCCTGGGACTCATCTGAGTCGGTTGGCCCATTTCTTCATGCATATTTTTTGGCATTCATTGTCGACAGCTTTGACCTTAGCCCTCTACCAGTAAACGCCACATTGGCAAACTAACGGGTGGTTAGGAACTTGTTTGGCGGATGATTTGTTTCATTCTTAAGTAAGACTGGTGGGATAGACCGTCTTTGTTTGTCAAAATCTAGACATTTTCTCAATATCTCTGAGAGGCCTGAATAATTTCTGTTGCAAAGTTCAATTGAAGCTTTGCTTTTGATAACCTTAATTCAGATGTCTAGGTGTAATACGTGGCAATTTATGTTGTCTTTCGAATGACTTCTAAAGCACGTGTCTGGGTTAACCGGTTTGTGCCTTGTATTTGCTTAATAATTTTCAAACTAAAATAACCAACACTGGAATAAGTAAATGAATATGTTTGTCAAGTGCGCTTGAGTGACCAAGAATTGACCTATTCTTTTCCACTATTACATATGAGAATTGAAGATATGTGGTGCTGGTTTTTTTTTTCAAAAAACCTAAATGTTTCCTAAAACAGCAACATTTGGATTAAGGAATGAATTTCACCTTGCTCCGGACGTGTGAATGTTCAGGGAAGTGGCCCAACTTTTTCATCCTTAAATGAACGAAGACGAAACAGACGCTACTGTTTTTATGACTTTGAAAGTTTGGCGCAAATGTTTTGTTGACTTGAGTGGTCTAATCCGGAATTTTAACAGTGTGTCTGTTGTTACCTGTAAAACTGCTTGATTCAGTTGCAGCGAATCACTCTCACTAGCTCAGACATGCGACGAGAGCAGTATACGTAATTGGACGACGGAACTCAAACGTTGGGAACTGTCTGTTCAAATTCGTCGTGATTCTAATTTTGCATAAATTGTGAAGAGGCGGAAAACGTACAGCTAAGGGAGCAGACATTCCCATCGAGAAACAACAGCAACAGTAAAATCGGTGGTGTGGGTACTGTTCAGTAATGGAGTCAAAAAATATTTTCAATACGCATCGAAATGTTAAAGAGGGAGCAAAGAGGTACAGCGAAGCAAAAAAAGAGGTACGACAATATGCTTAGGCGGTTTACATTGCCTCATATGAAAGATCAGACGGTGGATTTGAGTAGTTTGCTGGTAAATCGGTCAACAAACCAAATTTCTTCCCCCTAAATTTATTTGCGCATCGAAACATGAATGAGGCAAGAGCTAATTGGCACCATGATTTGGTGTGCATGATCTCTCCGAAAATAGTCGGGATTGCATCATTTTGAACATGATAAATGTGAACAGATGATCCTACGCGTCCACCAGGTTACAGCAAAACCTTGTACGGTTTTGGGCATAGCTCACTGCCGTGACTTGCCACTTGTTGTGATATGCAAAGTGCGGTGATTTATGCACATGGGTTGTGAAGTCCGGGCAAACGTCAGTCCACCAGCAGCCTCTGTTGTGCCCTCTCCTGTCTGCATTGTATGCTTGTTGGTTTGGGCTCTCAAACCATCAAATGTCGACAACACCTGATGGATGGCAATGGAGCCTGTCTGCTCCATGAGGCAAATAGAGCTTGATTTCGTGGAAGTGGCAGAGGGTATAGAAAAGGCACGGTAGGTGAGCCAACCCTTCAGAAGTGGTTTGTGTTGACTTGGTCCTGGAGGTGAATCACTCGAAATTGGCTATATGGAATTGAAGAGGACCCTGCGAACTAGGCGGCAAGGAATCGATGCCCTGCGAACATGCTCACAAGTAGACTGGTCTAGTCTGTAGAATGCGCGTCAAGAAGAACTTGCGGGACACATTAGCATAAATTGGGAAAGTGGGGGACGAGGAAAACGGTTATTTCATGCGAACTCGCACCTCACTTAAATGCGTAAACCTGTATCGGGCCAAATCTAATTGGTCCGCTCCAGTCTTTATCCAGAAAGTTGGGACTGCTATGTGAAGTGTAGCGAGACGGAAACAGAGTTTATTGGCTATGGTTGAGTTGTTTGACTTTGAAGACACAGCCTTCCATAGAATTGGAATTCGCAAAGTAGCATCTTGTAAGGAATGGATGATGGTTTATATTGTTGATCACTTAACAGCCTTTCTGTAGTTATTTATTTCCAATATATAACCGCTCCACGTCATTCAACTACCTGATAGATACATGTATTTTGTGGAAACATTTAAATATTTTCTTTTATGGTCTTTCATGCAAGATCATAAGATAAAACCAGTGACTTATTTGATTGTTTTCCTATCTGCCTTGTTGGTTCTGTTGGTCCTTATTTAATATGTTTTCTTTCCTATTCTTCTGGATTTGTTATGCTCGCTATGCAGCTAATCTTGAAATCAGCAAATGGTGGATTGATGAATAAGTCATAATTTGCTATTTTTATGCAAACGATTGGTAGTTAAAAATAATTTTTCTTAAGTGGAAAATATGAAAATGCCGGGTACCTTTTACTGCATCTGAATGTGTTTTAGAAATTTGGTTGGCTTGGATAGTTACGATTGTAAAGAGTGTTGCATTGTGGGTTATTTGGTCTTCTGTTGAGTCGAAGTGCAAATATACGAGAAATCCCAAGAGCGGTAAAGATTGAACCACTTTGGATCCCCTCAGTAAGTTTCGTCACCAAAGCGTCTTGTGGTGAACCTTATCGTCCCTCCAATATATCTAACTATTGCTCATCAAAATGGGAAGTCGGAACAACTAATTATCGTGCGTATTTTCGTACATATTATAAATGTGACTGTTAATGGACCACGACGTCGGTAGTTTATAAATACATCCCTTGACGAGGATAATGAATAAAAGTTTGCCCAATTAGAGGTGCTGCAGCTGAACAGGTTGTGTTGCACTATGATCTAATTGGCCCAACTTTCCTCCCTCAGATCAAATAAGCGGACGCCAGTGCAGCGTAGTACCTTCACTACACTGGCGCACACGCAACCGGTCAACTCGGTGCAGGTGATCGGCTCGCAGAACGTCCACAATGCCATTACTCTGAGCTCGGACGGCACCATGTGCTCGTGGAGTTTGGACATGTTGGGTGCCCCGCGGGAGCACATTCGTGTCTGTGAAGGCTCTGCTACCCCAGGGAGCTTATTCGACCTCTACCCCACCTGTATGGCATTCTTCTCCGGCGATCAGAACAACTTTGTCGTCGGTACGGAGAGTGGTAGCATCTATACCGATCAACGTCATTCAAGGTGTTCTCTCATTTTATTCAACAACCCTATTTAAGTCTTTTAAGTAACTATTGAATGTGTCTGCTTTCAGTCGGTCTGTCTCATTGGAAAGCCACGGTGGACGTCGATTACTGCCTTTCCGAGGGCACTCTACGGTGGTGACTGGTATTGCGACCCACCCTAGTTCCTGCGCTATCTCTTTCTCACACATATTCCTCTCCTCCTCGCTTGACTGGACTGTTCGGCTGTGGTCGGTGAGAGACCATCACACTCCACTGCACACCTTCGACGACTACTCCGAGTGTGTCTATGGTGTGGACTGGAGTCCCATCCATCCCGCTCTTTTTGTCGCTGTGGATGGCAGCGGTCGACTGGACGTCTGGAACCTCATTGAAGACATTGAGGTTAGTTGGTTTTCTTATTCAATCATCTGTCTTGAGTGATGTCACTGATTCTCACCCCCCTATCATTTCCCGTTTAGGTTCCAACTGCGCGATGGCTGAACAAGAAACAGTGGGCAATGAACAAGGTTAAGTGGGATACCACTGGCCAATACATCGCTGCCGGTGACGACGAAGGTCGTGTTCACGTATGCGCAGTTGCTGGGCGATTGGCTGTTCCCGGAGCGGAGGATGCGACGCGGTTGGCTCAAGTCTTTGCTGGACTCAAATCCGCCTCTGCTTCACTCAACCAGAATGGTCTTCTCTAGCATACCCATAGGCATTGATTTTACTTCCCATTTCTTTTTTGAATTGTCTTCCCTTTTTCTCCCATCATTTATCAATCCATGCCATTGATCGGCGGCTGTGGTGACTTCGGAAGTCCCATCTCTTTATCTTGCTTTGACTTAAATGTGCATTATCTTGGTATTTAATGTAATCTCATAACGGAAATTGTGTTAACTCTTGAGCCTTTTTAAACATTGTTAGGAAAATAAATTGGTTTAATGTGACTCGCACATCTTCAGGTTAGCTGGGTGCACATTCATCTGCAAAACCTGTTATGCGCACACTAATTTGCACCTGTGATGAGAAAATGTCGCATGAGCTAACCGTGTGATGCGTAGCATTGCCAAGCACTTGGCAAAGCCCTGACTGCGACATTGTCCACTTGGTGGTTAATTTAGTTCATTGAGCTTCTCTCGTGCTCTCATATTAGTCTGGAGAGGAACACTCGAATGTAATTTTAATTGTTGCTCAAAAACAACAAAAAGGCGTGATTATTCTCATGTCAAGACTGCTCTGCATCCCTTTTATTCCCTTGGACTCAACAAATCTGTTCTTGACACGACTTGGTGGGGTAATCTATCGCGATTGGTCAAAGAAGACGCCGTAGTTACGATGTCAGACCCAGCAAGAACATCAAGGTGAACGTGTTAATAAAGAAATTTGCTTTTTGTGCGAAAGATTAGTGGAGAGATCGTAGACGATTTCTCCTTAATTTCGTGGTGTTATAAGAATTTCATACATCAAAAAGCAACGCATTCATAGCTTGTCCATGTTTGGATCCCCAAACACGAGCGATTCCAGGTCAAAGTGCATCCAATATATGAGGAGATTGGGGTCAATTGATCGCTGCATGCTTTTAATACAACAGGGAAAGTTCAACGTCTCTTATTTAAAGAGGTGACAAAAGTCGCATGTGACATTATTCGAATCATTAAACTCAAGGTTCCGATGTTTAGCCCCTATTTTTTGTAACAGATCAGGCGCTACTAACTTATGCCCGTGTTTGATTGCCAACACATCGTTTTAAGTCCAGCTTCAATTATCGCAGTCCCTCCAACCGTTCACTTATCTCCTTACCAAACGCTACCTCACCTAAACAAGAGAGATATATGTGTGGGTACTGTGCTTTTCGAAGCAGGTACCTCAGTTCCCACAGGTTCCAGACATCATCCCAGAGCTATAACTTCTGGCTTATGACGCTTCCGCTAACACCCCACCAACTCTTCCGTACCTTTATACTAACACATTCTCTAGGTGCATTCATCTTGAAAAGACCTCTGGGATCACTTGAGCATTACAATTACTATAATTTTTTCATTAAAATCCCTCATTATAGCAGAAGATATGTCTTACTGCGAATAAAACCTTCAATTTGGATTCCTGGTACTGTCTTTTCAGTAAACCAGAAAGTAATAGCAATACTACGATATTATTAAGTACTAATTCAACTAACACCTTAAAAATCCTTTTGGTTAAAGTTTTGAGATGAAGAGAAGTAAATCTACTGCCAAAATCTCTGAGACGCCTGACCCGAAAGCTACTCGTGGGCTATTGGACCCACAACCCTAAAATGTGGCAACGCATCAGGTGGTGTCAAGCAATACACCTTAAGTGATTAATTTGGCATTAATTGACGTCTTTCTTGGATAAAAATCCTTTGTTAACTTCACAGAGAGGTGGCCTTGTCGCTGACTAGTGAAAGAAGGGGAGACAGAGGGCTTGTAAAGGAGAAATTGTTTATCAACTCCCTGTTGCCGAGTCGTTTAATGCGCCAAGACGACCTTTAGAGGTATCGCGCCATTCTGCATATGATCACGGCGTGATGAAGGAGTAACCGCTAGTCGAATGATTTTTGCAATAGAAGTGTTTGGCAATTTAAAAGCGGTGGGAAAAATTTTGCGCACATCAAAGAAGAATTGGTTTGAGAGATCCACCAGACGATCTCCTTAAATAACTTAAAAAAAAAACAGGAAGAAAGGGCAACTAATTTTACAGACCAGATCAGATTACCTAGAGATTATTAGGTCCGAATTACATACTTCCTTTTAAGTGGTAAATGGAAGTGTCATTTTTTTTGTGAATTTCATCGATTTAATGAAAAATTTATCAACACAATGACAGTATTTATGAATAAATCCTCTTTTACCTTTGGATTCAGCAGATTGAGCACATGTAGGGGTAGAGGCAACTTTTACCCAAGGAAATGGTCCTGATGCTTGAACTTTTGATGAACTTTTGTCAACAGCTTTCGATTTCGAAATTTAGCATGATTATTTTTAAAAAAATGTATTTGTCCAACTGATAATCCCTGAATGAGTTAACTGACCACCTTTACTAAAAGGTGATAAGTTCCCGGCCATGGTGAAAAGTAAATTCAGAAAGATTTGTAAAAGGACTTCTAGTAATTTTAACCCAATCGCTTGTTTATGCAGCAAAACAATAAATCACTGTTTCCGAATCAAGAATACGTGCTAGTTAGGAATTCTATGAACTGTGAAACGCATATTATTCTTGAATTTGCTTTGGAATAAATTTAGAGCGAGAACGCAGGATTGGTGGCACAAGCAGGGTTAGAGGGCTCCATGGCGCCAGCTTATTATTCGAATAGCAGGAGAGTTGATAGCTCTGCAAAGAAGTCGTGTGGCTCTTATCTTGCACAAAAGATTGGTACACACTGGTGCCACGCATAATTATTTATTCCCATAAGATTTTGCTTGGATGGTGATTGGTGGAATGCAGATAAAATTGTTTGCTACGTTCATTTTATCCAGTTGAGGATCAAATGACACCATGCGGTGCGAAAAGATGGAAAGCAATACAACTAGAACGTGTGAAGGACAGACTTCGGAATGAGAATAGAAATGGGGCAGAATTAGTCAATCCAGTCAATGGAAGAAGGAAGATCCTGTTATTACAAAATAAGGCACAATGTGCCACCACCCATGCATTTGAGCAAATAGCCTCTCCCTGAGATCTTCACTTTACATTGACGGAGAGGGAGGGAGGGATGGATGTGGAGGTTGACCAGCAACACTGGCTTGTCCTGATCGTTATCCTCAACTTATCCTGTACTGTCCTAATAGTAGACAGCGACATGGGAATAACACTAGGAAGTTGAAGCCGCGGAATCAAGAATAGAGAAACAGAAACGGAGTTAGCTAACTAGGATTGAGTCGTTTGATTTTGGAGATACAGAGTTCTTATGGAATTGGGATTCGCAAGGTAATGTCTTGTGGGGAAATGATGGCATATTGTGTTGGTGCTTGCCTCAGTAAGTAAATTTTAAGAAGCCCTTGGCAAATACTTAATTCAGCTTAAGCTGCACAATCTCATTAAAAAAAAAAATTGAAAATACTAGAGCACAAAATAAATGCTCTCTTTCTTCCCCATGTAACTCCATCTTATAAGATCAAACCGACGATTTCATCAGAATTTAGGACCAAACTTCATTTTAGAGCTTCTCAAAGTTATGACATCGTGAGCATATCTTTATCCGGGACCATATTGCAACCGCTGTCGAAGTACCGATCTCCAGTAAAAAGGGGTCAGGCAGGTTGGGCCAATCAAAAGAGGCAAGTCTGGCGACATCACCTGAACGCCTTATATTGCGGGCTTTCTGATCCAGCACGCATAATCGTTCCTTTTATGGTGGAAAAAGTCCTATTTCTCATTTTTTTCTTCCTCTGGTTGGGTTCGAGTAAGAGATTTATGCTGTCTAAAATGAACTTGGTGCATCTGTGTTATTCATGCTTACTTTCACATATTCTCTCGCAATTTTGGTTTTTTGGTTGATACACACTTTACTCTGATCATCAATTAGTGAAAACCTGTAGATTTTAAAACTCTCAAAGCGGTATTAGATAAGTTTTTTTTAATAAGTCGCTTTTTTGCCTTCAAGATTTTACTAAGGTAATTCAAAAACAGCCCACTCGTTCCCTTAAAGCCAAATTTTAGATGAAATTCACTACTTTCTTTATTTCTTTGAAATATTAGATGCACAAATCAGCTCGATTAAAGGTGATGCAAGAATAATCAGAGGTCCAGCAAACAGCTTTTTTACGCTTCAGGCTGTTCTACCTGATGTGTATAAGGTAAAGCGCAGTTTTACTGTATCACAACTACTCTTAAAAGGGATAATTTCGACCTTTTCTCTTGTAGGCTGTTATGGTTGGCAACCAGACTTTCCCAATAATAGGCGACGACTGCACCACCAGTTACTTCAGCTGCGCATACTATCAAGGCAGGTGCTCATTGGGTATTTTAAAGGAATTTGTTTAATTATTTGTTTTTAAAACTGTGCAATTTGAACTAAAATGCAGTCTAAATTACAATTACTGTAAAATTTCTTGTGTTAACAGGTTCTTTTAAAAATTATTTTAGTGCGTCCATATCACGCGTTAGTGACATTGGCAGGAAAAATTTCGAAAGATTTACGTTGGATCACGTTTTTGCCAAAAAGAACATACGTGATTGGTGTATCAATTGCTGTATTCCCCGACGACGTTTGGACACCTTCAATCCAAGGTAAATTGAAGCAGCTCAAAAATTCAGAGATTTCTTACAACTTGTACCATCAATTGTACTTTTTACTATTTAATCATGCAGATGGTTTGATTCCGGACCCAAATAAACCATTTTTCATTGATGCTCTGGGCATGACAAGCGTCAAGCTTACTTGTACTTTCAGTGGAATAGGAACACCGGTAAGCATATTTTATCTCCAATTAGTGCCTTTTAGCCAATGTCAGAATTGCATCCGTCATATTCTCATTAGCACTTAACCTCTTAACCTGAGTGACTGCCTTTTAGGCCGCGATTGTCGCAACGAAGTACTCTTCTCCAGTATACAACGTGTCCAAAGGCAAAGCGACCAATTACGCAGCTGACTTTGCAGAAATCGTCGAGCTCAGTTAGTTCTATCTGGTCTACTTTTGCATACCTGAATGAGTTACTGATAGCACCTCTCAAAATGCTGACAATATTGCCGTTCATTTAGGAGTTAAGCAGGAAAATACATTAACCACGTATGAGATAACGGTTGAGAAACGTTTTCGGATAGATTACATCGGATGCACCGACGGAGTGAATTGGATTACATACATGATTGAATGGGGTATGCGAATTCGATATTACATTTACTTTTTTAAAAATAAACTTATGGATGAGTCCTTTTCCAAGTAATGGTAATGCGAATTGGCAAGGTGACTAAATAAGTTCGTCTAGTGGCTTTTGTTAATGGAATTCCATAAGTAGTAAATTATCTTCAAACTTTTTATTCCTTGTAATTGACACATTAACAAACGACCTTTCCTCCCGAATGAGGCGCAAGTTTGAGATTACCACAGTTAAAAGTATTTTTGGTTTAGAAGTAAAAAAATTCTACCACTTCCGAACTTCCATTTTTGTCGTACCTGTATTTTCAAACTGTCTATTACTTTCGGTATGTAACTACACAATCCCAAAAGGAATTTGTACATACTTCAAGGTTTTGTTTTAGCTTGTGACACTTATAATAGGATTTGAATAACTTTGCAGAATTTCTGAGCAAAATTTAGGGCATATCCTCAAAATTCTTTATTATTTTGATTCATGTTTTAGGATTTCCAAAAAAAACTTATTGTACACTCCACTAGCTGGCAAATTTGGACAGAGAAATCTTAAAAAATTCGGATCTAGTGGCATAAAATCTCCTTTAGTCTTAGGCATAGCTCACTGCCGTGACTTGCCATTT
>NW_020170526.1:106136-114502 GCF_000524195.1 Echinococcus granulosus | reverse complement strand
ACATCAAATTCCTATTGCCTCAAATCTAAGCGCATCAGTGGGAAGTATTTGTACTTATTTTTTGAGATGGGAGGGAAGTGGGGGGGGTGGAAGGTTGGCGGAACAATAGCAGCCCTGACTCACTCTCATCCTCATTCTGTTTATTCCCCTTATAATGTTCACATAGGTTTTTATTTTCCTGTCTCATCTTTTTATTAACAGTAGACATTGGCGCGGAAACTAGACCAGATAGTTGGAACTACGAGAAGACGTGTAGTAAGCCGGAAACGGATTTGGTCGGTTAGGGTTAATTGGTTTGTTTATGGAGACAGTTTTTTGTCGAAGTGAAATTGTCAAGGCAGTGTCTTGTAAGCAATGGATGATGGCTTGCGCTGATGATCCCTTTATCGAGTAAAGTATGACTTAAGAAGCTTTCTGTAGCTATTTATTTCTGCCATATACAACCACACGACTTTACTTGGCTACTTTATTGAATATTTATGTGACAAGTTATTGCATAACAATATAACACTCAAATATTTCTTGTAGTTCGAATTCCTCCTGCGAGTGGTGAGTTATTTACTACAAATTCGGACTCTTATAATTGCCTCTAAGACTGTTTTTCATCACTTTTTGTACGCTTTAGCTCCAAAGCCTCTTGTCTTTAGCTCCGTTGCGATATGTAAGTCGGTAGTTTTAGTGTTTATTCGTTTATATTGATGTATCTAATGGCAAATCATCTGGACGAAATGGGTGATTTGCTTTAAAAAACTCCTGTAATATGTTATTTGCTAAAAAATTACCTACTTTTGCTAAAACCTACCTTAATGTTGCAAGCGTAATTGACAGTAATTTGTTAACATTTGCGCATATTTTGGTTTCAGGTTATCTTCTCACTCTTGTGCCAGCTGAAAGTTGGATTGACTGAGTTGAAATACCAAAGTTCCTAATTATTGTGGATTAAATAAAATACCCAACTTTTCATTTTCATTTTTCAATCAACCAGGGATTGTAATGCTGTCAACTTTGAAGTCGTACAAGTCTAGGTTTTTCTTGATGCCGCAATAGGGTATTCTTGCAAAAGAATGGTTTATTAATTGTGCCCGGAGTTTCAAAGTTTCAGAGTTTTGATTCTGTGTCAGGTGATGGAAAAGGAATTTTTAATCTTCTTAATGGAAAGACCCAATCCCATCGAGGTGCAAAGGACACTGTATAGTTAAATTTTTAAGTTGAGTAATCAAGAACGGCGCCGATTCCAAAAGTCTGCCCAGTATAAGGAACCAGTTTCGTAAGATTCCATTAATCCTGCCATTTACTCGTGCTGTCTCAGTGCTGTATCCGAAAGGCTTAATTGCTTCACGAAAACCGCAGTCGTTCTAGCACCCAAAATCGTGGAAAATAGGGTAGAGCTCATAGTATTCGGCGCTGTAGCCGAATGGTGGGAGACTGACGAAAAATGAATTTTGCTGACAGTAAGCATAAAATGGCCACCAAACTGTTAGGGATGGCCTTAAGCAAATGCAATTTGCTAAAAGTTTTCCTTTATTTTTAGTCAAGCAAAGAATTGTTAAAAAGTTGTAATTTTACCCTGACAATGGAAGAATCAAATGAAGTCGACTACGCCTGGTACCGCACTACCATATACTCGAGGTATTGTTGGGTGTGTGGGGGCATTTGTGTGTACGTGAAGAAATACGAGTGAGATTGCGTAGCTCTCATGGGTATAAAAACTCGTCTATTTGAGTGCAATTGACACTTGCTTGGAGTTGGCTCACAAACGGTATGTACTTAGCACTATTCCTTTAAGTAAAATTAGGCTGCCACTGTGACTCTCTTCGAAGTCAATGCGTAGCTGTAGATTCACAGCTCCGCAGGAAGTCGATTCAAGCATTCATTCCAAAACGCCACTTACATTGTGATTATTTTAGCCAAAATTTCGAAACTGCATTTCAAGAGTATTATTTTAATGAGTCAGTTACGCAAAACAAATAGCCAAAAAATTCGCTTACTAATTTTTTTTTCAGCTATATTCGGTTTACCTAGTCAATGCTGCTGAAACAAGTCATTTTCTTCCTTGTGGTGTACATAGCGACTTCAAGTAAGATCCTCGTTTTTAACCGCGTTTTGCTTCAATATCAAAAAAAAACGTTTTCAAATAATTCTGCGTAAAATTCTGCCAGAATCAGTTTCGCACTGAAGCATAGAATTAAAAACTCTTATCTGTCCTTTTCATCAACGAGATGGAAATAACGTTTGAATACTTGAATCTTTTATCATTTCCCATTTTAGTATCTGCCTACAAAACATTGCCTGGAGATATACGAGTTGTCAAAGGAAAAGTAAATACAGCCTTCAATTATCAAACGTCCCTCCCTGGCAAATACCTGGTAAATACATTTTCCTGCCTTACATGAAATTTCACGAAGATTGCGGTTTAGTTTCACGTATCGAAAAATAAAGCCAAAACCATCAATAAGCAACTGAATGCGGCTTGACAATAAATACCATCGGTTCTCCCCCTCCTCCTCCTCCCAGATCCTAGTTGTGTTGACTTAGAGTAGTGACGTCTGTGGTTAGTACTAAAACAATCCGCTCATTTGTTTTTTTTTTTCAGTATTTGACTTCCGGTATCCAAAATCTCACTCTTCAAAATGGGCAGTGTTCGACACCACTTTTCACGTGCATCTACAGTGAAGGTATGCCAATTACTATGGCCCCTTATTGAATTGAAAAGGAAGTGAATGAGATCAAAAATAGGCCTAATTTGAATCATCATTACAGTTGATAGCACACAGACGGATGTGAAGATGAGTGGCCACATGACCTACGGTCTGAAATGGGTGACCTTCATGGGAGGACCCAACCAAGTTCCTATAAGTATAGTCTTTTTCACGGACGACATTTGGGACGATTTAGCTTCAGGTAAGGGAGACCTTTTCAATAAGTCTTTTGCGTCTTTTGCTATGCGTAACAATAATTAAAAGACCTAAGCGTGATTTTCTTTTCTACAAACATGAGAGGCCACACCAAACACCAAATCACTTGTTCATTTAAAAGGTTTGACTTAAAATTAATAGCGCAATGGTTGTGTGACTGTAAGTGCTTAAAAAACTAGGGGTTTTGGCAATACTGTCTTTATTCATTAAGTGACTCCTAATATGTATTTGCCAAAATATAACGTGGGTCTATTCTAAGGTAATGATTAGTTCATTTTAATCAAAGACGCATAAACAAGTAGGGAACATTAATGTTGTGATGGAATTACCAATTTGTTGCTTAACTTGAGGTACTTTTAATTTTTCTACTAAATTCATCTACAGAATAATAGACGACGGTGTTTGCTGTGATGCGGTGGAACCTACCTGCCAAGACCATTGTTTCCATTGCCTTTTTAGGTTCTATTCAACCGCAGTACTCAATCCCCCTAATTGTTCGAGCTAAGGGGCTAACTTCAGTAACGCTTACGTGTTCCATATTTGCAACGAATCCTAAGGTAATTCCTAACATTCCGATTGGCCCGACACTAGAAAGACACTTAAGTAGTTTCAATTAAATGCAAACACATTTACTCTGATCTAGAGGATAATGGCTTATTTAATAGTAAAAAGCAAACTTAAATCGTAGTCAATAGTACGCAAATCTATTTTTTGTAGTATAATCTATACACTGGGGTGAACAATGTGCTGTACTACTCCGTCAAACCGGTAAAGGACGAAACGAAAAACCACACACAAATACTGAATCTTGGTAGGTTTTAAATGTGCGCTGAATTTCAGCCTTTCTTGTGAGGAAACACTGTACACCACTCATAATTATACGCAGAATACTATTTTTGGAAATTCTTCCTAGAAATGCGAAACATCATAATGCACAAAGTCATAACACTGACTGTCAAAAGGAAGGACGACGTAGACTTTTACAGCTGCAATGTCAATGGCTACTGGCTGACTCACACAATTGATTGGAGTGAGTTTGACAGAAAAATTTTTCATCCTCAAACCTGCCATTTCACAGTTTACACTTGCTAATGCAAATGCATAATTTAAAACATTTTAGCTCAATCTGGAGTTGGTAAGTAGTTGCTGAATGCCCGGTGGTTTCCTTACGTTGGCGACAGATGACGGCTACACAAATGAATAATATTAAAACATAGGTGTAGTAAAGCAATTAAATGGTGCTATAACAGACAAATGCATTAAGTAATTGAAAAAGCCAAACAAAATGATGGAATAATACGTATTTTAGCTGAAGTCAAAGCAACCCTAATTTCACTCATTGGTGAGTTAATCGTGTTTTAAATAAAGTAGCGTCTTATTTCCCACTCTGACCGACTCACTTGTTTTGTTCCCCCAGCTGTCCTTCTGTACGCCGGCGTGTGAGGAGTCAAAGGAAGCGGTCAAATATGACAAAGTTCTGGGATTTGTTTATTCCAAACCTCTTTTATTTTTACCAATCTCTGTAGCCAGAATGTACATTGATTTATTATATTTTATTCTACAAATTCAGACAAATTAAATGGGGATTGATTAAGGTGTTCCCTGATTGTTTTACATCGCCACTTTGAGTATTTAAATTGCAGCCACATTTAAGAGCAAAAAGTTGGTGAAATGCTCTTGGGAATCTAATACACTTTTGTAAATTCTCGCAAGGCAAGATGTCCCTGTGTACTTGAACTAATTAATTAGGTTTCTTGAGCTTAATCACACAATCAAGTCATATTTTTACCTTTTTAAAATAATGTTCTGTTTGGTTTATTTCTGATTATTAGAGCCTAGTAGATACAAACTTATATATTCTAAACTAACCAGATGCATGATGAGACGGTATTTGTGTGAAAAACTTGAGAAATAAACATTTATCGCCAAAAGATCTTTCGGAAGTGTGAAATTGGTACCTATGGCCTTCAGTTATTTTAAGTTATGAGATGGTTAGGCCTACCTGTCTTATAACCTGAATTCTAAGTCGTTCCAAATTATGTGGCTAGTATTCGATCGCCTAGTAGACTGAGTTCCCTTTGTCGACATTAAGATACTATAGTTCAGAGTCGAACAAATATCAAGGGTTTTGGGAATTTGGAATATACTGTGGTGTAATCGGGAAATTCTTCATCAAATGTTAGAGTTGTGTGACGTCCGAGTCTACTCTAAAGTCGCAAAAACCGAAGCACGGAAAAGCCAGAAGGATACTACCATCTCTGGATGGCTATGCAGCGGAGCGAAGGCAGAACCTGCGGAGACTGATTTGCTCGCGCAGTTCAACACACGATTAAATAAAAGATTGGGTAACGACATCATTCCCAATTTTCAAATCCTATCAACTTGGAAGCTGTGGATTACCAAGGTGTGGCTTGAAGGTAAGCTGCACGGCCTCGTGTGAAGGGGTTCATTATTCCCTTTACAATCAGGAAAATTGCCATTTTTTCCAAAAACATAAGTGAAGTTAAATTTAGTCCATTGTTACGGAGCGTGTCCGTGGGTGATTATTGCGCCAAAATGCGTGTTTAGCGATAGTCCGCTTTCCAAACTGTCCCAGTATTTGAGGCTTCACTTCAATAAACAAAAGCAATCCAAGTAGATTTGTGAGTAAATTTGTTGCTTTTTAAGATTTAAAATACATTATTCTCGTCAGAAGGAAAGGTTGTGTCACTTGGCAAGAAGCCATTTGAGATTCGCAAAATATGTGATCGGAGTGACGAGAATGTGACGTAGTTTGCGAGTAGGCAAGCCAGCGTATAAAAGCTCTTCTTCAGACCATTTCTCAACCACAAGGGTAGAGTTTTTCGTCAGCGCTCCGTAAGTGGTGTGCATTTAGTTAACGCATGCGTCTCTTAACTCACTTCATCCTGTCATTTACACATGCTACTCAATTGCCCAATTGTGATGGCCAGAAATATTACCTGTTTATTCATGAAGTATGAAATACAAAGATCGGTAATCTAAAATTATTTGTTCCTCAAAAGAACTAAAAATGTAAATGTCGTTACACCATTTTCTAGCTTGAACTGATGACATTCCCAAAATCAGCTCTGATTCTCGTTGCATTTACCATCACCAGTTGCGGTAAGTACGCAGATCTCCCAGCTGTGTGGGATGGTGCCCTACACAATTTTATGTTCTTATAAATGTTCCAAACTAACTGCCATCGTCTGACAACTGGTTTCTATTAACCAAAAACGCATTTTATTTTGTTAAAGTGGGCATCTACACAACATTGCCGGGTGATAAACGTGTTGTAAAAGCCAAAGAAAATGAGAACTTTGATTACAAGACCACTCTTCCTGGAACATATACCGTAAGTTGCTAATAAATGGGTTATTTGCGAGTAGAATATCAAAAGTGGGGAAATGATTTATAATTTTTTAGTACCTTTTAGCTGATTCTTCCAACATAACATTAAAGAATGGAGACTGTTCCTCTCCTCTGTTTCAATGCACCTACGTACAAAGTAGGTAGGTGTTTTCCACTTCATCTACGAATATTTTGACAAAATCTCCTAATATTGGTTATTTGCCAACCTCTAGGCTCTTCCGATATGATGACAGTGACACTGAAGGGTAAAATGTCAAGTGAATTGAAGTGGGTAATATTTATGGGGCCTAAGAATATAGTTCCAATCACCGTTGTGTTCTTTGTAAACAATACATGGAACGATTTGACCATCGGTAAGAGTGCTTTAAATTAACATTTCAAACCTATTTTTTTCTCAAAGTTCTCATCAGCAAAGCATCTTGTAGTATTTTATTGTCTGTCAACTTAAACCTGACGGAAATCAAAGGAACTATGCCGATGACATTGCTTTGAAAGTACTCGCTGTAAATGACTCATAAAGGGCAGTGGTTTATTTGAAGTAGGCATAGAATAATACTATAAGGAATAAATTCAAATAATTCATACGCTTGTTTATTATTCCTTGAATTTAGGCTCAATTCAACCGCAATATTCAGTGCCATTGATAGTTCAGGCAAAGAACAGTCATACGGTGACGATCACATGTTCCATCTTCAGCACAACACCTTTGGTCAGTTCTCAACTACTTTATAAAATTGGTCCAATGATTATTTGCATGTTAAATGTTTCTTCATTCTTTTAATCACTTTTGCTGCAAATTGAAATTTTGCCAGATTAAAACGAAATTCACCTACTTACAAAGCAGTTTCAGTAGAATATTTTAGGGTTAAAAATTTCCCCCTCTCCTATTTAGGCAACTCTATATACTGGTTTAAAAATGGAAAGTTATTATCAGTTGCGGTTATTTGCACCACCAATTGATAACACTTCACATCATCCACAAATACTAAATTTGGGTGAGTCTGTCTGTGTATGGTCGGAATGACATTTTACATTCCATTTAAAAACGTGAAATGTGGTGCCTTTAGAGGTAAGAGACATTCTCCTGCACAAGGTCTTAACGCTGACTGTGAGGCGGAAGGAGGCAATCGACTTTTACACCTGCAAAGTGGGTAGAAAGTACCTCACCCACACAATTGACTGGAGTAAGTTGAAGCCTTGGCAATTTGTCTGTAACCGCATTGATGCTCAAGTGTCAAACTTTTAACAAATTTTTACGTTCTCCTCCTGCAGCATCTACGGCAAGTAAGTGGACATGGTGTTCTTGCCCCTATGCCATTCTCTAAAAGTCTGATAACTAAAGATACTATTTCGGCATCAAGAATGTGCTGCATATATTTTTTCCCCATTCTGATTTAGATTGCTTCAAAGTCTATGCTACAGTTCTAATAGGTAAGTGATTTGAGGGAAATCTATTTTCTTCTTATCCCATGAATCCACTTCGACTTCATACTTACGCTGAAATGTTTGTTGCAGCCTGTTTGCTACACATCGGATATTAGAAACATCACAGCCCTCCAAAAAATATCAAATATTACTTGTTGCTTTTGATATTTGGAGTAAAATGTACCAACAATTTGCAATGTCTTCTTTGAAGAGGTGTGCTAAGGAACTATATCAAAGAAATAGGCAACTACGAAGTTGTAAGATGTCAAAACTAATGCAACTCCGCGCCTACAACTGGCCGTCTACAACCGCTCAGGGATGCATCGATAAAGAAAACTTATTAAAAATAATTACGAGTACAACACTTTGTCCCAGGAAGGCAAAACAAACTTCCAGCCTATTTCAAATAACAATTGCGCAAGTACTGCCAGTAAAGAGAGATAATAAAAAATATGCGTACCCTCAGAGGAAGACAGAAAATAAGAAGGACCTGTTATTTACATCACTCCCACAAAATAGTGCCAAACTTCGAAAAGGGCAGTTTTAAAATGGAATTCGTTAGGTGTGGCAATTTCCTATGTTGTGATGTGTAGTGTTATTGTGAGAAGATAGTATTTCTGTTCTGTTTTAAAATAGATTTGAATGATAATGACT
>NW_020170526.1:89955-106036 GCF_000524195.1 Echinococcus granulosus | reverse complement strand
TTTTTCATTGTCACCCTCAATCTTTACTGCACGCTGGTCTCTCTTCCTGTCGTTTTCGTCCTCATGTCATGCAATGTCTAGTGAAATGAATAGATGCGACTCGAGCCTGTCTTATTCACGAAACTAGTGCAACCCGATTTCGAGGCTGAGGCTGAGTCTGAAGTTGAAGGGGCAGAATTTGCTCGTGAGGCATTTATTGAATGAAGGTACCGTAGCAGAAACTACCACCTAGATATATTTCCATCTTTTGCAGATCGACTGTACTGATAAATAGCCCTCGGTGGATGCACCATTTTTATTTTACCCTGTATGCTTGATAACCGGGGCGAATTTTGTTTTGCGACTACTTTTAGTGGCTAGAATATTGGGTGTCAAGAAGAAATACCAGTTGCTCGTATTGTGTGGGATGCTGAAACACTTCGTCCACACCCACATCAATGGAGAGAGTAGCAGAAACTTTTGGAGATGTATATGATGAATGAATTAAGAGGTGACTGTAGATTCCGGTGACTACTCAATTACTGTTCACATCTTTCACGACAAAAATGGCTCTGTTATGAATTGCATGATGACTGAGTTATGATGAAGAGTGGCTTTTATTCTGCCAATTTCCTTAAGCGAACAAAAATATAGCCGGTAAACGTCGGCCACTCTAATCACTCTCTGCTTTATACTTTTAAGGCGAGCACCACCTTGTCTGCCTAAGAAATTTTTGAGCGAACTGTCCACTATGTTTTACTGAGGTTTTCTTACTAAAAACCTTTGTTGCTAGGCTCCACCTATTCATTACTGACCTTGATTGCCTGTTCACACTTTCTTAACATTTGCCGCTGACAAGCGAATTTCTACTAAACTAAATGGTTTGGCAAAACAAGTGCTATAAAACCTAAAATGGTAACAGGTCGGTGTTTTTTTAAGGCAGTCCTTTGCGTAAAGTAAAAAATTTGCAGCCAACCTCTTTCTCGCTGTGAAAAATAATGGCTTATTTATAAGGTGACCACTATACTAAAAAGGAAATTTAAAAACATTTCTGTTGTTTGCTTTTGTTGTAGAATGCCCATTTGGTTGCCTTATGGTAATCGAATGCAAATGGGCGATTAAATTTGATGAATATGCTGGCAAGCCCAGAAAAAAAACATTCTTCTAAGATTTCTCCTTCCGATGGCTGATATTCAAACATATCGGACAGTGCGCTGCTGCTCACTTTCGCCTGACCGACCGCGATCACGTATAAAAATTCACTTAAATCGCGTTATTAACCATTCCAAGTTGAAAATGAATTAGCTACAACAAATACGCTTGACTGAGGCCGTCAAACATCTTCGGATTCATCACTAGCTGGCTAGTCGCCGCACGCCGTTGGCGATAAAAACTTGCTCTGAGGCCTTTGTTGGCAGTCGGGTTGGGAGCTTGCTGGGGATCCAGATCACACTGACACAGACTCCAATTCAGGACAGAATACTGTGCTCTTTGTACTAACAGACCTACCCGGTGCGTACATCTAGCTGGAGTTGTGGCGTAAAGTTTGCAGTTCACAGTTCTTTGGTTTATTAAGCCATCCTAAATCAAAGCAAATGCTGCAAAAAGAAATTTCGTTAGTCCAGCTACTTTTAATTTAATAAAGTAGCATGAAATACCTATTTATTCCCCTAAAATGGAATTCATGTACTTTATGCGGTGCTTATTAGTAGTGAAAAATCCCCATATCCTTTATTTCAGCGTTTCCATTAAATTTATTAATACAGAAGGGGTAGGAAATACTATTTTAAGAGAAACACTTTGATGTTAGTGGATAGTTAAATTAATTTCTTAAATAACTTTAGTTTACAAGTGGCTGATTGGGATATTTTAGCTTGGTTCTGCGAATTCTGTCAATGTATGGATTTATGAATGTACCGGATTTTTATTGTGTTTAACAACAAAACATTTTAGGCCCTGGTCAACGGCTGTCGGGACGTGTTAGTAGCCTTGGCGTCTTTCTGTTTATTAGAAAATTGCGTGCCCTTCTACCCAAATTTGACTTATTACTATCTCAGCAGAGACTGGATTCGTTACATTTATGTGCGCGTGGTGAAATTATTTCAACTGCTGCGCCTTCCTTGCTAGCATTTTACAATCGTCTTGTCTATTAAACATTTGATTTTTTACTGAAAAAGCCAAGAAAATGAGGTAGAATATCATCAGACGATTTATCACCAGGGTAATGGAGAGGATGAGGATGGAATGGCCAATAGCTCTAGCCTTCCCCAAGTTCTAAATTGCAAATCTTTTCACCTGTCAGTCTTGCGGTGTGAAGAAAAGCCTTGCGTTGTGTCGTCCTGTTAGAATGGTTTTCTTCCCAGAGTGTCTACTGCTCATATTCGGCATTAAGAGTTTCTCCTTACACACCTTTAATCTCTGTCGTATCATATGCATAGATATTAGTCAACTGTTCGACCTTTATCAAAAAATTCTTAGTGAATAATTGTGTTGGAAATGCAAACTGCATGTAAGGTATAGCCTTCTGTGAAAGATCTTTCCGTAGATCATTTCTGAGTGATTTGTCATCCAAGCCCAGTCGTTTAAACGATTTACAAGTGATACCTTCTGCTATCACACTCTTTTCAATCACTGCGTCAGCATACGGAGAAGCTCCTGCGGTCTCGGATCCTGACAACCACTTTAATGGTACGGGGCCACAAAGCAACTAAAGAGTCGCACAAGAAGCGATCTTGAGTACTGGCATATTGCAAGCTATAGAGATAACCATACGTACTTTTTTGGCAATCTGTTGCATTCCTAAAACAACTAAAAAAGACTACGTGTCGATGGTAGGCATTCTAATCCAGAATACGCAACCTCGTTCGACGTTCAGTTAGTTGCGATCATCCCTTGCACGATATTAGGTAATTTCTGATGAAAGTGCACTCATTGTTTTTCTAGATTTATTAAGGATTGCAATGTAATTTCAAATTTTTTTCATGTATTCGAATCCCAATCTACCGAATGAAGCAAACGCCTGGATTGGCTCCTTTTAATTTTTACTAAAAAGTAAGACAAAAACCAGGTATTTGTTATTGCTCTTAGAAAACTTAATAAAACTCAAACTTCTTACCTTCTTTTGTTTTTCTAGACTGTAGATTTCACCAAATTCGGTCTAGAAATTTGAAAAATGATATCAGTAAGGATTCAGTTCAAAAATCGACTTTGATATAGAAATACTCCGAAATCTACATCTGAAGAGATCAGTTCCATCTTGAATCGGCCCGATGTCTCCAAAAGCTCTTTAGTCGCCCCGCTGACACAGACGTATTTCGGTGCTGCGAATTTCAAAATGTCTCGCGCATTTTGCATGACCTTCCCGAACACGCAAAGCCTGTGGTTTAAAAACCAAACAACTTCGTAAGGCAGGCTTTTAAATCTCATAATTCAAAACAAATAAACAATGTGATTTTCAATGCAACTGATTTAAGCTAGACCATAATATCATATACAAGTCTGTTTGATTGATAAGTTTTGTGGGTTTTTACAAAAAATGTGTACATTAAGCCTTATAGAAGCTCACTTTTTTTCCTCACTGATCCCATTTTATTTTAAAACAGTATATCAAAAGGTTGGCATGATAAAATTATTCTCCGTTTCTCCCTCTAAATGAGGAACTTCAAATGTCGTACTACGTATTTTCCGACCAATTCGACATTGCTGCTGTAATGTGTCTTTTCAGTTTTGTCTCTTTTAGTTGGTAAAAGCTTAACTTTGTGGATCCTGAATTACCATCAAAATAGTCTGGGTGCGAGGATCATGATAAGCAATTCTTCAGTTTACTTAGTCATGCCGACAGAATTGAGCTTACGCTGGAGCGTCGCCGGGCCTTAAAACCATGGCAACTGCTCCGGTGTCCAAAGCGATAGCGAATTCTGGATCAACTTCTGTCCGTGGTACCTTCCCGTAACATCGAAGACAGTTATGTAGGTCAAGAGCACAATCCGCTACGGAAATGGCCTGTTTTGCAGCATCATTGTCTTCGCCTTGTGGGTCGCCTGCTATCATCATCACTGTTCCTAAGTCAGTTTTATCAACAATCGCAGTTGAAAGGTTACGTTGTACTTGTTAGTTTATTTGTAAACTAACACTGATCTTACCGAATGAGGAGATACGTAAGACCTTCCACTCCTCGACGATGGTTGTCATCAATCTATTCAACCGATTAAGAGCTAAAAACACCTAAGAAGTGTGCATATTAAGTTCGGACAATTACTTCATCTAGAGGTAATGTCTGCGTAGAGTCATGGAAGTTGAGCAGACGAAGGGCACAAACAGTGACCTGAGAGTATCGTGATGGTGATAGACAGTGCTCAAGAGCTGCCTTTTCGTCCACTCCGTGTGAGATTGGAAGCAGAGTCCTATCAGCCAGGGGTTTGGGTAGAAATTCTCGAAAAATTGCCTCTTGAACTGCATCTAAACACCTCTCCTCCTCATCCAAATTTGCCACCTTTTGTTCTACACCCTTCATCTTTCTGTTAAAAAGCAGTAAGTAATTTTTAGTCTTTAGAAGCGTTTGGTGTTGTTCACTCACTTGTCCATAATATCCAGGTAGATATCGAGTCCTGTTTGTGTTGCGCTCTTTAGTTCAGTGACTTGCTTCTTCACTGAACCAATATTTGGACGATTCGCAGGTACTAAGTTCGTGCATTCACTGACAATGCTTCCTAGCTGCAAAATTAAAGCAGAATCCAGAAATTAACGCGCTATTTAAATGCAGATAACAGCAATGTAATTGCTTACGATTTCTGGCATGGTTGAAGATATCTTTAGCTTCAAAGTACTGCAAGCAACAGCATCTAGAAGCTTAAGTTCATCCTCGTAGTCTTGATCTATGTCTGAATAGGGGATAGCTCTGGACCAAACTTCGTTGATAATCACTCCAAGACTGTAAATGTCGACAGTAGGATCCTGGAAGTGTGAAAGGGGTACCTCAGAGTTATTTAGCTGTCCATCCTCTTCCCTTTCTTCTGCAACATCATTTTGCTCATTCCCGTCATTAGTGAGATTTTGTGGATGAGAGAACAATCTCTTTACCAAGGGAAGCTCAAAACATAGACATTCTGGTGGTCTCCATCGCAGTCGCATTACGCCATTCATGTTGGAACATTGCAGAGTCCGATTTTTTCTGTCAGAAGTCGATCGCAATGTCTTATTTTTTTGTAGAAATGCAATAAATCTTGAAGGAAGGTACACATCTGTGCTGTGTAGACGGAGACACTTTTGCAGCATATCTAAACGCTCCCAATCACTCACCTTAATATTAAAATTGTGATCAAAGTAGCAACAATGGGAATTTAACTTGCCGTGTACGATTCCATGACCATGTAGGAATTCAACAGCGTCAACAAGCTGAATCGTAACCGGTATCTTCGCTTCTCTGGGAAAATTCATGGCCGAACAGTGCATGAAGAAAAATATGCTCTCCCCTGTGCATTGTTCCCTTACCACGTAGTAGTTGGGAATATCCGTCTTCCCCAGTGCAAAGTCACGGTTTTCGGGCAAGTCATCTTCTGGAGCGAGTCCCCAGTCCTCGTTTTCACTCTCGGTGGTAAACACACTAATGTCTTTGTCACCAAGGTTAGCGAGGCCATAAAAGCGAAGAATATTGTTGTGAGCGATTTTACGCAATTCAATGAGTGTTTTTCGTGTGGAATAGTCGAAAACGGTTGATGCAGAAATACGGGTGGCATATAGGCTCACACTAATCGACTTGTAGATGCCGGAAATGGTTTGTCCGTTGGCAGCATCGATATTAGGAGCGAGAATGGGACAGCATTGACAGCTTCTACTGAGGTCAACCTGACTGTAGCTTCGTCGAGATGATACTTGAGATAAGAGTGTCGTAAAGGACTCTAGACGCTCCGACTCGGGTGGAATTATGTCCAACTCCTTGATCATCCAAACGTCATTGCGAATTTCAGCTAACCAATTTAAAAATCTTCTCATTAACATGACACCAAAAACTAGAAGGAGAATTCCGAGGCAGCTTCCAGTTACAAATAAGATTGTGATGATATCAAGACTATCTCCATCGTCTTTATCGTCGGGCGTTTCTGTGTCCTGTTGCGCATATTTATCCACTGAGATAAAGACTTGATTTTGACGACATTCCATGCTACTTAACCTGGATTTAAGCATGTCATTTCCCTTTGCTGGATCCACCCTGACACATGAAGCATTGCTTAGAACCTCTTTAGCACTGAAAGATGTCAAGATCCATTTGAGAAAGCGCTTTAATTCTGCCGCTGTTTTGCAAACATTTGAGGTTAGTCTACCAGCATTAGAACACCTCTTCTTAATGGTTATTGAGAACTTTTTGACTAGAGGGTAGCTAACGGAATCGGATGAACCGTAAACAAAGGCTTCAACAGCAGGCAACGTTGGAGTGAGTTTGGTTTCCGACTTGACCAATTCAACTTGGAGAAGTTTATAGAGTTCAGCTTGAGTGATTGACGAGAAACCGATTGAATAGGGGATAGCGTAACAGAGAGCGGTTACTCCTGACAACGGCGGATGAAGACAGGACATCTCATTTTGAAAACAGGATTTCTTATCATTTGCAATTAAAGAACTTGTAATATTAGGATCTGGTGGAATGGAAATTATACGCTTTTCTGGTAGTTTTAAGTCTACAGGAAGCAGAGTAATTTCTGAAAGAACGTCTTACCTGGATTAAGAGCTTGTATTTTTGAATGATTCCAAATAGTAACATTGCCCTGAAAAATTTCCTTTAGAAGTCGATATGTTAAACGTATACTGGTGGTGTTTCCAGGCTCACTATAGAGATTGGGAATGTTGACCACGGCTGTGTAAGGTCTAATGATGATAAGAAAGAAAATGGATGGGGCTTAGAAATATCGTGCTGATATTCTTATCTTCCTGTCCAAAAGGATTAAACAGCACTTAAATGACAGCAAGAGCATGTTGTGATTGCTTAAGAGTCGCTTTACGGGTTTGTAGTGCAATATACTTGCATTTGCTCAACTCTCGGTTTTCCGTAGAGGAAACACTTAGATGTCCAGCCATTGTACCTTCTCCAGGTGGGTTGGCCTCCTGGCCATAAAAGTAGCCCCTGACCTTACTGTATGTCGACATACGCATTCAACCCGAGTATTATGTCTTCTCCGTCCTCACGGAAGTCTTGCAGCATTATATGTGACTTAATTTCTTTCATTCTTGACAAAAAATAAAGTAACCTCTTTTAAATTTTCCACCGTTTCGTATTGCTCCAATTTACTACTCTTTCTTTAATATAAAAGTAAAAATAAGGTGATTTAACGCCAAGAGCCCAATATTGCTGCAGGAATTTGATATTTTGTTTAACTGTGTGTTTAACTACCCGGGCGCTTCGGCTCTGCAGCATAGCGCTCGGGCTGTAGCAGTTGTTTTCCAGCTCCTTCGATAAATTTGCTTGTTTGGACTTTGATGAAGACTTGAGGGTACTGCGCAGTCATCTTCCATCCGCATCGCAGCGATTGAAAGTGAAAATTAAAGCACTACCACTTTTAAATAAATTTGCCTTACCAGTATTAAATACTTTATCCACGCAGCAAGAGTGAGGTAGAAGGATTGGGAAGTTTAAGTCAAATGGTCACTTCTGATGGCAATGGATGCTACCGTGGTAGTGCAGTACCCAGCCGCGTGTTTGTGAATAAGCACGGCCACTACCGAGATCCTATCCGGTGTAATCCTTTTTTACCAACGCGTAATTACGGTCTTTTGATTAGCCTTGGCCTTATTAATAATTAGTAGCACATTTAAGGATTTTCCACTTGGTGTGAATCAGTCAAGGGGAAATCAGCACAGCTACTAAATGTGGAATGTCTACCGGGAGTTCGAGAAAAGGGAAGTTAGTGATACCTCTTGGAATATTTGAATATGATTGCTTTATCTGGGCTTGCAGGCACACCTAGCCAGTGGAATGTGATAAGTTCTATTAGCCAGGGACCGGAAATTTAGATTTTAACCAAAATGCAAGAAACCGCATGCAGTGATTGGCAAATTTTTGTGTAAGGGGGCGTGTAATTTTACGAAAACTTGAACTTAAAGAAGGCTTTAGGCACAGTAGGATGATTTGGTACTTGAACAAGACAAAGCATCAAAATTGAGACCACCAGCTCAGTGACTTTTAACGGTAACTTTGACTGTGGCGGTTCTCAGTTATTTTGCCCTTTATTATCCCTTAGACTCATCACATTCGTACGTAAGTTATTATAAAAGTAGTTGAGAGAGGAAACTCTCCATAAGAAAGATGCAATGAACCATTTTAAAAGTTTTCAGATTCAAACGGTTAGTGAATGAGGGGTGCCAAAACACCGAATCCATCAAACTGTACCTGGACGGTTCAGTCGTTTAAACAAATTTTAATGCCGATTTGTTTTATGTGTTACCTAAACGCTGAGATAAGTGTGAAGGTATGGCACAAAAATGTATTGCAAAAGGAATTATTTTAAACTTCTTGATACAATTTCGCTTATTTTGAATCGAAAAGTCTCGGTTCAAAGGAATGACAGTGTATTATAATTTTATTAAAAATATAAATACTTCAGTTTTTATGAATGAAACATTGGGTGGTAGTATTAAACCTCATACCTGCTTCAAATACGTTACTTTGATAGCCAAATAAGTATATCCGAGGAAAAGCTAATGGTGATGCTATGAGAGACACTGAATGGCTCTTAACTGATGGACGCTTTCCCTACCGAATGAATAGCATGATAATGGAGTCTGTCGCCACTTTATGCCATTTTAATGGCAAAGAGCAGTGGAAAGTTGACCAATCGAAAGCAAGACATACTATGTTCTACGATGGCCAATTCTTGACTGAATAAATCCGACGCTTAATAATTGGAAACCCAAAATTCGTTTTATTTGAATGCGACCTATCCATGGTCTACTCCGTGCTCTATTCGTAGTTTATTTGTGTGCGCACCAGATTTTTATGATCTGACCCTTCAAGAATTTTTGAGTGGATTTCTTGTGCGTTCGACGATATGTAGGGCATTAAGATGCTCTTTTTTGGAAACCTGAAGAACAGTCCAACTGTTCTTATAAGACACAACTCCTGTGCTTCTGAATTGACCGATTCAACTGTTACTGGACAATTAAAATAAATTTACATCCCCTTAGGTTAGTGATATACTACACCCACTCTAATGTTTTGAAGTCATTCTGTTTGCGACACAAATGGATGTGATTAGTGAATATGGGATGATCATTTTATGCATGCCACATATTTGTGACATTGGATTAAGGATGGGAAATAACTGCCTCACACATTTTTTACAAGAAATTTTTTAAAATCACATGCAAAGAGTAATGTGTGTTTAATAAAACTTCTTTTTAATAATTATATTGAGACGTTTGATACAGACATCATTGGTATGTGACACCCTATCTTTTTTATCGGATGCAACGCGTCACAAATGCTTGACGTGTGTGCTTTATCTGTTTATAACAACTAATGGTACGGATTCGCATTGTGAACAGATTGACTGAGGTCTTAGAGTCCACTTTATGAGTTGCAGTAAAATCTATGTTGACTGACTTTCCTCGGAGACTCTGGTATTCAACAGGTTAACTTAAAATAGGTCATTGAAAACGGTTCGGCAAATCTCTTATTCATTACTCTGTAGAGTTAATAAATACAGTAAAGAATTTCAACTTACGCGTAAAAGAGGGGGAACGTTATAAAATCTGCAGAATTACTAACTTCTAAGTTTTCAAAAGCCATGTACATCATTGAAGAGGTGCTTGGGTTTTGAATTTCTTCAATAGCTTTATCTTTGGGAAGTTCATAGAAGTCACCTAATACCTTTAATACAAATAAGTATGGGAAATGTGTGATTTCATGTTTCAAGGTACCTGAATCGCATGACCGCGTTCATACGCGTAAAGGGAGAGGAGCTTTTCAAAGACATCTCGGACAATGGAATCACCGCATCCATTTAAATAGATCCTGTTTGAGGAAGCCGTGATCAGCAGAAGTATTCCAGCCAAGAGTAGTTGCATAACTGATTTGGTGGCACTAATGTACCTTGGGGGAAAGTTTTGTTGCGCTCAATGTCTGAGGAACCAATCATAGGTCCAGATTATTTGCCAGTAGGCTTTTGTTTACAATAATGGTGATATTTTATGGGCGGTTGTTGAAACTTGGTGCCCTGATTAATTTGCCAGAGACCTGAGATTTGTAGCACCAAAAGATAAAAAATACTCATTTAAAAAATCCTCATAACAACTCCTTTAGCTACCGAGTCTTGTTAAAGCGCTGGAATCCTACATTTAATTTTCTTTTTCATTCCATTAATTTTCATATGATTTGAATACGATGGCGTGATAATAGGTGAAAATAATGAGGTCCGATGGATTACTTGTAGTGATTTGATACCTTGTATCTAATTTCTTAAATACTTCAATCTCCGCAGGCCATTTTCTCGAATACACAGATTGTCACTACTTAATCTCATTTGGCAATTTGCTTTTCCTTATTTCGAAGGCTAACCAGCTTAATCAATTTTGATGGCCAGGTTTGTTAACTTTTACTACCATGGAAAAATGCACTCTATGGATGCGTATTTGGGAAAATGCCCCGCTGACGCCTACAGGTCAGCCAGTGGTGCCCACCTGTGTGGACCATTTCGACAGCATCCTTTTTAGAAGTGAAGGATGTGTATTTATACCTATTTGTTAAAAGTATGGCAGGATATAACACTGATTGTCAAAAGTCAAAGTACCGAATGGGTTTTGTTGGGCATATATGCCTTCCAAAGTGGCGGAAAGCTCCTCTTTAGGAGGTGAAAATTACCTGCATTATTCCTCGGCCACTGCGAAACCAAACGGCTCTTTTTTACCTAACCAAAAGGGCTGTGGCTTTAACACAAAGGAGAGAAATGTATACCCTGCTCCCTAAAATTGTTCCAAGTTTTCATTTAAATTTCCCCAATTTTCTCTATGTAGAACTAAGTCCTCATCCTACGCCCAAAACATCTCCTGAGTTCATCTATCTAGCCCAAAATAATATGCAAATTTGATGCTCTTTTAGGTCTAATCACCCAATTTTCACAAAATGGCTTAATCAAAAGCCAACTTACTACCTTTTAGTTAATGTAATATCATAACTTTGGGTATGGTGTTCTGGATTTGGCGTTAAATTTGACATTAACACCACATTTGCTCCGACTTAAAACGGTTAAACCAACTCCGACACTAGTGAATCTGCAAAAATAATTTGACATCTGGAACTTCGAGAATTTGGCTATCTTAATATTCGTAGTATTGGGCTATCTGTTATCTACTAGAACAGTAGTGGAGTTTGGAAACAGGCTGACTGAATTTGTCTCATGTTGGTCGCAATGGTTTGCTTTATGAAGACTTCAGCACCTAACATCATCATCAGGAGTATCTTTTAAATTAAATTCGGCGGTTCAAATGAGACTGACATTGCGTTTTCTAGCCTGTGTTGAAAAGAGGACCAATTGAAAGATGGCGTTGAGGAATGGCTTTAACTGATCGCTTCTCTTTGCCTGTTGAAATAAGCCACATGGAATACCCTCCTCCTGTAGCCGCCATGTGTTACGAAGTTCTCACAGTACAGCTTCCAGGTAGAAGTATTTTGACTTAAAATACGCTTCCCATGAATTCACTTATAACTTCCAAATTTCTGGGATATTACGACACTGGGCACCTAAGTGCCAATTAAGTCCTGATTTTCAAAATTGTTTAAGATTACCTCACTGCTGAGATTAAATTACTTTTAAATTCACGGTTGTGGGGTTAGACATGCGAGCAGCTTATAGTAAATCGCAATAGATCTCCATCAGCTTTTACCAAAACATCACAAAGAGTACTATCTTATGTGGAGTTTTTCTGCCAATCTTTTGTAAAATACGACAAGTATGTGGTAGTGCAGTGTTCTGGGCCTTTCATGAGGCTGTAATAAATCGTAATTGCATAAAAGGACATGTATAAGTAAAGCACAGAGGAGATGCGAGACACCAGCACAGCCTGCAGGGAATGAAGTACCTGTGTGGTTAAATGCACTCAAACAAATACCAAATCAGTAGAGCTGTGACAACAATCCAGTTGACAAATAAATTATTTAGAGCGAATATGAAATACTTTAAAGGACATTAAGCTTGGCTGAACCCACTTACTAAGGCAATAAGGAGTGAAGCGATAAGCAGTAGTGGAACGCTACCACCTATGCCAAAAATTGGCAATTTTGATGAAATTTTACCGGTTTATTTAGGCAGGCGTGGATTTTTAATGACATCAGGTTCGATTTGCAGCTACATAAACTGGCAGATTTTTACCTAGAAAGTATGTTCGAACAAAGATGTGTTACACAGTCCTTTGTTCTTTCGTTTAGGAGTAGTCACCTAAAAATATTATGTTTCAAAGAGAGATTACATGCATTTGGTAATGAATGAATGTATTACCTTTGGTCAATATATTCTCTTGAAAATATTTCCAAGTGTTTGTCGTAAATTTATCCGTAACAAAAAGGGAGTAAATTCGAATACGGGTTGAATGATGATCATTTGTTGAACTTAAGCCTGGCACAGTATGGTGAATAGCTGTAACACGTGTTTGTTTGAATGCACTCATTGTATAATTTTATCTCTATCCGAAGTTTATGTAGTACGATAGTGGTTTATCCCTCGGTTCTGGTGAGGCGCCACTTTTGTACTTCGAATTAGCCCCCTTGTACCTCGCTGGGTGGGCTCGCCTTTTGGACCATGCCAATAGCCCAGACACCTTCTCCGTGCTGAATGTATATATTCTGTCCGAGTATTTTGTCTTCTTTCGTCTTCAGGGAGTCTCGGGACGCTACATTTGTCTACAATATGGTTTTCGTTCAGATGATGAAGAAGCCTCTTTTTAAGGAACTCAACGCTGCTAATTGCAACCTAAAAATGCTTTTTTGAGAATAATTGAAAACGAACAAATAGATAGACACATTAGGATAATTAACTGAAGTTTTAACTTTCATACTGTTAGGGGTATTTTAAGGTCGGAACCAATAGAATTGGTATGCACAAGCCTCTCTTGTGCCGGTTAGCCTGTTTTGCAGTTAGTGTTCTGACGTGTTAAAATATAATGAACTATTTTTCGGTTTCTCGGCGTATTTTTTCCACTTTGTTGCCATAGTAATTTTATTATTAAAAATATGGAAGACTCGTTCTTGTGCAGGTACGTAGGATATAACCCTCTAATCACTTTAGGCATATCCGGCAAGTCACAGATGGCATTTGCAGTGGTTTTTAGTGCCCGTTATTTGGACCTTTTTACGTCATTTATCTCTCTCTATAACTCCGTTGCAAAGGTCGTTTTTATTGTGTCTTCCTACGCCACCCTGTATTTTATGTACTTCAAGTTTCGTGCTACATACGACAGCAACCATGACACGTTCCGACTAGAGCTTCTGGTTATTCCATGTGCCATTCTTGCTCTTATAATAAACCACCAATTTTCCGTTTTTGAGGTAATCAGTATTTCTGATTTTTAACGATTTCCTTTGTAAGATCCTTTGGACATTCTCAATCTACCTGGAGTCTGTCGCCATTCTTCCTCAACTTTTTTTAATCTCCAAAACGGGTGAAGCTGAAACTATTACATCGCATTATTTGTTTGCTCTCGGATCTTACAGGGCACTTTATATTTTTAATTGGGTCTACCGTTACTTGTTTGAGGGGTACTTTGACTACATTGCCGTTGCTGCCGGCGTCATCCAGACTCTGCTCTATCTCGACTTCTTCTACTTATACGTTACTCGCGGTAGGTGTCAATATTAAGCTAGTTTAATCGTACTTTCCCTTTTAGTGCTCAAAGGACGGAAGCTCAGTTTGCCGGCTTGAATCGTTGCCATTTTATTTGCAGCTTGCTTTCTATGAACAATCTTATTGTAATTATCTCGCACCTGGTTATTCCTTCGTCCTGTCTCTTTGAGTATGAAGACACGGCCTAAACTTACTGCATCTTTTTTTATATTCCTGGAATATATCGCGCTACACTTGGTGAATCAGCAGTTTTCTGATGCATGGGTGACATTGTCAAAATTGTACCGATTCGAAAGTGCGTTTATTCACCATTATAACACTGTGCCTTAGGAGGTATAGCATATCAAATTACCGCTTACTATTTTACTCAATAGCCTGGGACAGTTGGAAGATAATTAGTATGATTAACTCTTCCAAACTGACAGTTTGTTAAACCGTACTTCGATCGTACAAGCAGCTTACTCCATATGTGTGCTTCCAGTTTGGCAACTTATGCGAGCTTTTGTGGTTGGGGAATATTTGCAGTTTATTTTTTTAAGTCATGGGTCGGGACTCCTACTTTACGGTCACCATTGCAGCCGCCTGAACAGCCGGTGGCTTCTTTAAAGTAGGCTGTTATATACCGAAAGCCAGTGGTATCCGGTCTGGGAAGCAGTGTTCCTTGCTCTGACACGTTCGCTGATTCCCGGGGGGGTGCGGGGGGAAGTTGACTACCACGGTTCAGATGTTTTAATATTACGAAGTATGCCACTGGCTCCTACACCGTAAAGCTGATCACTCCAGCTATGTAAAAACTTCAGACCAAGAACATCTCACTTCTGCTATAGCGCTTTAAACTGAACTAATCCAGTGTAATCTTTACATAACATTAAAAGCCCTGGTTGCGTACCTGTGACCCCGGGCTTAGGTGAAGGAATCAGTGTTGTGCCTGCGTGATGTCAACATTGGGTGCACACAATTTTACACAGCGAAGTTGATATTGTATAGAGTTATATGTTGGGTACCTGTGGTACATTCGGCAAAACTATATTTCGACTTTCATGCCAACTTTCGATCAATTCAAAAACCAAAATGCTACTAACAAAAATTATTTTGAACGCTTATCACGTTGGTGAATGCCATTAAAATTAACAATACCATAAGTGCTGTTTATTGTGTTAAGGTTTAGTAGTCCCTTCCACATTGACTGAATTTGCCTTTAATTCTTCTGGTGGCGCATTTGGGTTCACCCTTGAGAGACCAATGGCAGAACGTACGCAGAGCGTTTATTCGCTTTTTATTAGTGAAAATGGAGGTGGAGACAATGAAAACAAACACTATGCTGGAAGTTGCCACCTTAGAGGAGGTGGAGATACTCAACGCACCTGAATAGAGGCGGCTTTCGATGCTGCAACATTCCCGTTCTCTTGTCAAATGGTGTATCTTAATCCACTTTTTGGCTGGCGACTGCAGTTTCTTTGGTGATGTTAAAGTCCAGCAATGCGAGCATTCCATTTATCCCGTTGGAGACAATTTATGAAACACCAAAATCAAAACGGAGCATCGCCTCAATGCAGGCTCCGCTTCGAAAGAAGCCTGTCAAGCAATGCCAGACATCCAAAGTAACGTCATCTTGAACTAAGGGAGAAGAAAGGGACGAGATAGTGGATAGTTTGAAATAGTCTTGTTTCCACTGAACAAATACAAATTGGTAAACCTCCAAGAAGGGCCGTCAAAAATGTTGACACTCCAAATGGACAGTGAATGGCGATTGTCCATCCCTTTACAGCGTTCCCGTCTACATTTGCATGACACTTGCATTATCCACCCCCCAAAAAAACTTACCTTTTGGGTAATTTTCTTTAAGTTGTCGTAGGTTATTTAGCTAATGTGTTGTACTAGACAATGGGGACCAACAGAATCATTTTCGCTCGTTAATATTATTTGTGTTGAGAACTGTTTTATTTAACAACGTTATTTGTTTAACCCTCAGTTTTGGTGACGGGCCACATAGAGTTCCATCATTTTACCTCCTGTAGATGGCTTGCCCTTCGGCAATGCCAGCATTCCCAAGCCATTCTGTACATCTACAATACATATTTTTCGAGGGTATTGTGTCATCTTTCGTCTTCAGGAAGGTTACAAACGCTACATTGGTGACGGTAGGAAACAGGCCCTACATTAAGGGACATCTGCCCTGATTTTTACTGCTAGGTGATGAACCTGTGTGTGATGGAAGAAGGGCATATTACTGAGGATGGGCGAATCTGCATCGATATGAGGAAGTCTAGGGGTGTTAC
>NW_020170526.1:86753-89855 GCF_000524195.1 Echinococcus granulosus | reverse complement strand
GCCATGCTGACCATTAAAGTGTTAAACATTCTTTCTGTTGTTTTTATCACCATTTATTATGTAAAATGAAAAAAAATCGCACTGATTACAAATAATCCGCCTTCCTGATAATTATGAATGCCTGATAAGCTTTGTTACAGAGCGTTTTAGTAAGATAACGTGATTTCCCGTACAACTAAACTATGCAGAAAGTTTGCGCAAACTTTCCTCAAACTCTTGGTCAATTCCATGACTAGTTCTACGGCGGTCGGGCGTCTTGGCTCAGATGTTCCTTGCGCTGACCAAATGTTCACGGGCTGACTGCTGTACCATGGATCAGAAACGAAACCGTCACTGAGGGTGGATTTCTGGAGCCGTCTTCGGAACGCTTATACCACTCAAATGTTTTACTGTTGGGACTGCGAATTTTATTATCATGCAAATGGGTCATGAAATTCTCTTGCACAGGTGGATATTCAAGGACTGTGGGACTTGCCTAAAAGAAAAATTAACCACTGCGTGGTGTTTTTTTTTACGTACACAACTGCCATCGTTCGGCACTCTGATTAATGGTGTGCGAATTCGCGCTCTGCATACGTGTGTGTCAGATGTCATTGATGGGACGCGTTTGTCCTTCACTTCTGCGTTTAACCCTTGGCACATTCAGAAGGCCCAATTTGGACCTAAAATGGCACATTTGGCGATACAAGCCCAATTTCATTTGAATTATTTATCCAGTGTTCATCCTGAAAACTCAATCCATTTTACCTTACTTACACATAACTTTGAACACTAATTCATTTGGAAATGGAAGCATTTGATGGATAGCCTGATGAATGACCAGTAGTTTTCTGTCAAATGTGGGAATCATGTTTAAATATTTTTTTCATTAATTATTCAAAGTGTTCATGTGTATTCGATAGCCAAATAAAAGGTGTTGCATTCTCTTTGGGTTTTTTTCGGACAGAATAACTTGCATTTACAGAGTTTAATGAGGCATTCTGAATCATTCCGAAGTTGAAAAGTTAACATATCGCTCTGAATTGGTTCCAATTTACTGAAATGGTTTGGTTTAACATGATAAAAAGTTGAAATTCGTTTGGGATTATTTAATCAGCTTTGCCTTTCCCAGACAATGATCTCCTTTCATTAATAAGTGAATTAATTCGAAAGTTGTAGTGTAATAGCGGAACTCCATTTTGCCAGTTGAACACAAAAAAGCACATAAATACAATATTTTAACATCAAATCTCAATCAAATTTACAGGGGCGATTGCACATGCTACTTTTTAATTCCAAAGTAGACATACAGTTGCGGTTTCTTAGAGCGTTTTGCCCCAGAAGCCATTTGAACCGAATTGGGTACGAGAAGTCACGACATTCAATTACCAAGGGAAAGTATTCAAGTCCACGATCAACATAACTGAGGCTTGACTGCAAGTGGTTGCGGTTAAATGCTTTTCAGTAAGCATATTTCGTGTTCTAATCACTTTTAGTAAGAAAACATAGTAAAGTGTGAAACAACGGACGCTATTATAAAACCACATCAGTTTTATCTGGTTTTCCTTCTTTTTAAAGCCTCGAGGCTTCAAATGGTGCAATTATCCATCATCTTTAAGGCATTACGGCATCCATTCCGCTAAGCCTGATATTGAGCTATTCCTTGGACATCACGTAGGACTGAAGATTGTCGTTAAGGTTAATACCTCTCCAGCAGTGAATCAGTCAGCCACAGTCGAGGCCACCTTTTTGCGGCGTATTGACGCAGAAGTTCGTCGGTGGGCTCGTGAGCGTGCTATTGACTCCCTTACCGCGCCTGCATTATCGCTGAAGCCCTTCTGATACGCCAGAGACTAAAGGTGATCGTGATTAGACCGAAAGGTTCTAAAAAAATCAACACACATATCCAAACTCAGACACTACTTTTTCGCTCATACTGAGCCCTACCTGATAGTGCGAATTTATTCTTCCTTCAAAACCGCTTTATTGATGCTTTTATTTGAGGGTGAATGTCCCGCCAGCGAGTGACCTCACGGTTAATTCAACCAAAGGTTGGGACAATTTAATTATAAAGGCTTGATTTCATTTCACCTCACCCGATCCTAGCAACACCTGTCGCCTGAGGTAACATGTTTAATTTATGCAACCCTGCTAATGCAACGCTAGCAATGTTTTATTTGAGGCCAGGGCTAAACTGTTTCCTTCCAGAGACATAATAATAATAAGTTAGTCATGAAAAAAATTAAAATGTTTGTTTACTCTAATGCTAGGCGAATTTTGTCCCTTGTCTACGGAATTGATAAACTTTGGAGTGCACAAACTGATCCACCAAGTACATTAAGCTTTCTGTTGACCCCTATCCAAAAGAAGAATCTGATTTCGCCCGTTATTGAGAAAGGTTGTGACTGTAGCTAGACACCCGGATCACTCTGCAATCGCCAGATCAGTGTGGCTGTATTAAACTTTCCCTGTAGGAAAAAATTTGTCCTATGCATTGAACAACTATTTTGTTGTGATTAATTTTATTCACAGGGAATTTGATGTCCACCTCCATTTGTCCATGAAGTCATCTTTATTTCCGAGTGGCACCGCTTTCTGTAAACAACTGGAGCCGTGGGCTTGTCAGGTCAGATAGTGCTAGTAGTTTAGCTTGACCAGGCACATTCTCGCACTACTTCCCTTGTCTCCACAACACCAAATAGAAGCAGATAAATTACGAATTGATACTGGCCTAAATTCAAATATTTAAACCAGACAGAAAGAGCCTTCCGACAAATTTACAATTTCGAAAAATAATTCATAAGTTGATAGGTTCAATAAAAAAAAGAAAATACCACAATCACTTTAAATTCCGAAAACTTATGAACCGTAAGTCAATTTAAAAGATTAGATAGCAAAATTCGCTAAATGGTATGCTATACAAACTCAAGTAATAATTTATTAAGTTGAGTAAAAAAGAATTGAGCGCGTCCATGGCCTTTCGAATAATGAAGCCGTGCGTCCAGTATTTGCTGTCCGCAACAGATAAAACCCCATAATAAATACAAAAAAATACATAAGGCTGTTTTCATACATGGACAAAAAAGGGGAATGAAATTTAATAAAAAGTTAAGCAACTCCAAA